>NC_133800.1:18821665-18986665 GCF_043250625.1 Sebastes fasciatus | reverse complement strand
ACGAATAGAATCGCGACCTTCTGGTATTTTATTTTGGCATATCAGCACTGTATCATTACCCCTGCACGGAAATACAGCTTATTATTATAATTTCAAGAGGATCAGCAGGTTGTAAGTTTTAAAAAAAATGTGTGTGCTGTGATTAAATCATGGCCTCTGTGTGGGAGGCCTATTCTGAAGCCTCCTTTACCCTAATGAGGTGTGCTTTATGATGTTGATCTTAATGATATCAAGTTGGCCTTCCAGTTTTACTATTCATCAGCTCCACATCAGGGTGGACAGGGATGATTGTGGATGTGGATAGAAATTGGGCACACAAGAAGATTAAGTGGACAAATGATTGTGTCATATGTTGCAGGTGGAATGTTATTTATAGAAAAGGATGACTGAAAGATATGAAATAAGAATGCAATAGCTCTGTGGCTGAATATGTGAGGCAACTATAAAGTGCTGTTTATAGTAAAGTACCCCCTTATTGAAATGCACAGGCCTCGTGACTCATGTTTGCTCATTAAAACACCTCTGCTTTGCTCCTCCTACCGACGACAAACGAGAGTAAACTCGAGAGCTAAAACTGTAGCAAGTGAATGGGACACCTGAAGAAGAAAAAAAAAGATGATGATGCCATTGACAAATAATAGGGTGTTAATTTCTCACCACCTGATAGTTCACTTCCAAATCCTGTCACACACACACACACACACACGGGCTCTTACTCACACACACACACACACACACATGAATTGACTGACAGATGCTAACTTTTTTTCCCCTGAATTGGGAGGAGTGTTTTATGGTCCAAAAAACTGAATCAAAGTTGTGCACAAGGTTACCATAAAACTGACTCCTGCAGTCCTGCATGCTCCTGCGCATGATCCATCACATGTTCCACTGCTTGTTATTGTTGACCCACTTCCAAAAGAATCCTATATATTAACCCATTTGTGCAAAAGCTATCGGTTAACTACTTACATTTCTGTGTGGAGGGAGTGGGGGAAAAGGAAAGTGAGCTTGGTTCTCACGCGTATAACACGGCGGTGAAGCAGCAGCGCTCGGGCTTTTTATTTCGTGCAGTGAGGCGACATCAGGCAGCATATGATATACCTGCCTGAACAACCATTGTAGTCTATACCCTTCGGATGCGACGATGACAAAAATCACAAAACACAGTAAGGACTTCGACGCGAAATCGAGACCGTTAGAAGCAATTTAACTCAAATACAGTGGTGCCTTTTATATAGGGAGGAAGAAGAAGCAGAGCAAATGATGGAGCGAGTATAGCAGCGTGTTATTGCGAATAGAAAACGCAGCCTGCATTGGAGGAGGCAGAAGAAGACGCTCAGGCAGCTCCAGGATGCTCTCTCTCTCTCTCTCTGCATCTCTCTCTCGTCATAGTTCATTTTTATTGTTTAATAGATCTGATCGCATCTTCCATTTCTGTGTAAAAAAAAACAAACATATGGTTTCCCTGCCATCCATC
Source organism: Sebastes fasciatus (assembly GCF_043250625.1). Taxonomy (NCBI): domain Eukaryota; kingdom Metazoa; phylum Chordata; class Actinopteri; order Perciformes; family Sebastidae; genus Sebastes; species Sebastes fasciatus. The sequence goes on along the minus strand of NC_133800.1, from coordinate 18,985,185 downwards.
CATTCTCATCCCTGTGTGAGTGTGAGGCTGCTCGGTGCTCAGGCAGCTCCAGGATGCTCTCTCTCCATCTCTCTCCATCTCTCTCTCTCTCTCTCTTTCTCTCTCTCTCGCTCTCTCTCTCTCTCTCTCTCTCTCCCTCTCTTCATAGTTCATTTTTATATTTTTAATAGATGCAAAAATCTGATCGCATCTTCCATTTCTGTGTAAAAAAACCCCATATGGTTTCCCAGCCATCCATCCATTCTCATCCCTGCTGCTCGATGCAAGGCGGACTTCTTCCAGCGCGCTCACAGTACAGTAATGGATGGAGATGAGATGGAGACTGTGCACATGCATGGATAGCAAGGGGTTGCATTTGCGATTTTTTTTTTCATGACATCACCGCAGTTATACTGTCGTGGTCCGAGAGGCCTTTGACCTCACCGGGGTTGGTCCATATTTTGGCCACCCCCATACCTCACCACCACCACCCCCCTATCGTTTGGGGATGGCCCTTATCCCCCCCACCCCACCACCACTCTTCTCAGACCGACCGACCATGCAGCCTGCAGAACGGACCCCTTTGGCTCAGAGTCATCGGCTTCTTTATCTCTCCTTTTACGCACACGCTTTGGATGTGAACGGACAACTTGACACTCTTTGGCTTTAAAAAAAACAAAAAAACAAAAACAAAACAAGCTTTATAATCCGAAACATTTTGCGTCGTAATTCCCTGTGCCGTTATATTGCACACTTTTCCACAGGAAACCGGATTTCCCCCCTTCTCTCTTCTTCTTCTGCCGTGTTTCTTCTCCTCACAGGATATCTATTGCTGCTGCCACACAACGACTTAATAGAGGCGAAAGAGCCCTTTTGTGGGATTGGAGCTTATTTGCATTGCAAATTAGGGCCCCCCTGTGCAAGGATGACTGCACCTTACACCGCGATTTTCAAGGCCTATACTTCAACTCAGTAATATTGGGTAATGTCAAGTGAATATGACATTAACATTGGGATTATATATCTTTTTTTTTTTTTGAAGAATTGCTGCCTTTTTTTTTTTTTTTTTTTTAACGCCGGGTGTGTAACAGCTCGGGCTGTGCAATAGTGTGGCCCTCAATTGGGAATATATAAGGAATATAATGCACAAATGTGACTTGAAAAAAGAACACTGATGACTTTTGCTTTTGAGCTCGGGGATGGAAACTTTGGAGACCAAAGAAGAAGGAAAATGTACATGTGGATTATTGCTGAAGATTGTGGGAAGTGGGTTGTTATCTTTGGTTATCTAGCTGTATGAGTGTTCTGCTCGTCATAAAGCTAGATAACCGAAAGTAAAAACTACTTCCAGACTCGTCGAGGACTTGTGGAAGACATAATATACTCCATTTTACCAGAATGGACCAACAGATTGTACATGTTATTCATATAACTGACTTTTTTATTTTGATATTATTTTGAATGTACATATAAGTTTGATAACAATTTCACCAGTAAGGGACAGCTTTGTTTTTACACTTTTCTTTAATTTGATTAATAACTTTTTTCAGAGAGCATAATGCACATTATTGTTGTACTCACTTATCCACATTTAAACATGTGCACACACACTTTCTCTCTTTTTCTCTCTCTCTCTCTCTCTCTCTCTCTCTCTCTCTCTCTCTCTCACACACACACACACACACACACACACACACACACACACACACACACACACACACACACACACACTCTCTAAACTTCCCTTCAGGCCTGATATTGCATGTTAATATTGATAGCCTATATTTGATCCTTTAACATTTTAAATGTTATTTAATTTGAATGAAATTTGTTGTACTCACTTAAATCTACATTTATACATGTGCGCACACACTTTCTTTCTTTCTTTCTCTCTCTCTCTCTCTCTCTCTCTCTCTCTCTCTCTCTCTCTCTCACACACACACACACACACACACACACACAAACACAAACGCACACACACACTCTCTCTCTCTCTAAACTTCCCTTCAGGCCTGATATTGCATGTGAATATTTTTAAATTGAATGAAATTCCAAACTATATAGGCTCGTCTTGAGCATTTCATGGTGAACTGACTGAAAGAGGGACATTTAGGGGCTTCTGTAGAAACCCACGTGCATGTGCTTCTTATTTCAGCATGATCGAGTCCGGCCAGGAAACGGCGCTGGCATCCCAAACAGTCATAATTAGGACGTATACTGAACTGACAAAAAATGGAGAGAGAGAGAGAGAGGAGACTTGGGGGACTGGGGTTAGGAGAAGGAGGGAGGTGGCAGAAGAGGGAGGAGAGGAGGGAAGGAGGGAGGGAGTGAGGGGATTGGGGAAATGTGTGTGTGTGTGTGTGTGTGTGTGTGTGTGTATGGGGGGGTCTTAATTGATTCCGTTAACCGCAGTGCAGGAGATGTGAACGACTGGACGATCCCATTCCCACGCTCGGTGGGGCAAGTGGCAATGCCATGCCCGGGCCCAATATATGACAGACACAGCGCCGTGAGGGCCTGCTGGAGGGGCCGGGGGGATGGGGGGGATGAGGGGGGCGACAGGGGTCATGAAAAGACGTCAAGTGCACCAGACTCATCTGCATCCCAAAAAGAAAAGAGGCGACGTTTTCCCATGCAGCCCCAAGCCGACGACGCGGCGCTCCTATAATAAACTTGAGTAGTAACGGTCGTGAATGTCTCGCCAATTGTGCTGATAATGAGGACTTTGGGGTCATTATCTTAAAACTATGCAGGGGTTTATGAATTTGAAAAGGGGGATGGTTTTGCTGCTGCATGCTGCAACATTATAATCCTGCATGCATGGGATCCAGGCTGTTGTTGTATATATATATATATATATACTCCTCCTGAGAATTATTATAGTAGCTATAATGTTGCATTTCAATAGGGGACATTTATGCGCATTGTTTGCGTTTGAACTTGACCATGAAGGGATTTGAGATCAAGTTTGCTGGAAGGGAAATTTGTTATGGGCATGTATTATTTATAGACAAAATATATAATATCGGTGGATCAGAATGCACACTTATAATTACATACATTTTAATAGGGCCTTCTCAGATATTAAAACAATATATTATTTAATTAATGCTTTAATTAGTAAGTTTTATAATAATAAGAATTTTGCAGTTATAGCTGAGTTGCACTTATTTCGTCATAAATAAGTGATAGTTTCTTTCCAAAACCCCATAGACACAGTTTGGAGAGGCTTTTACGCACCTGATTTTACCTGTCAGGTGATGTTCTGTTTCCGGAGCAGACCACGTGATTAAAACAGGCCCTGATCGTTTTAATAACATGTTTTGACAACTCGAGAATTCCCTTCGTTCAAGGTGTGTATGTTTTTTAATTCCCATGTTTGAAAATATCTGATTAAGTCATATTTTCAGGCGTCTGTTCAGAAATCTGTGACACAGAGGATTATTCAGCAGCGCCGTGTTAAACAGAGAGACACACTGGCTGAATCCAACACCGCCTTTTTTGCTGAAAAGGTCTCTCGCACGACTTTCTCACACCGTCAGAACAAAACTAGTGTCTCTTGTTCCCGACCCCTGTCAAAGACGGCACACAATACCAGGTCGTTTACCCGAAAAGAAAATTTGAGAACACAATTTGGGTTGAGCAGCGCTGAATAAAACAAGTCTTATTGTCCTCGGTTAAGTCGATTGAAATAGTCGTCTAGCTTTATGAAAGGGAACACTGTTTCCAAGTCTGGGAGGGGGGCACTAAATGTCAACCCAGAGGAGGAGAAAAAAAAAAACTTAGGATCTGTAACTAAGCCACCATCTCATGTCAGATACATTTTCTACAAGAGATTCTTTTTCTTATTCTCATTTTATGAGTTCTTCACTCAAACAAGAAATTGAGACAAAATATCCCCTTGTATATTTATATTTTAAAGGTCCCATATTATGCTCATTTTCATGTTCATACTTATATTTTGTTTTTCTACTAGAACATGTTTAAATGCTGTAATGTTAAAAAAACACTTTATTTTCCTCATACTGTCAGCCTGAATATGCCTGTATTCACTCTCTGTCTGAAACGCTCCGTTTTAGTGCATTTTGACAAAATTGCAACAGCCTGGGTCCATGCGTACTTCCTGTCAGCTGATGACATTCACATCCACTGCAACCAGGAATAAACTGGGACACATTTAGAACAATTACGTTTAAAATTGTGTCAAGGGTCTAAATATCGTATATTCGTGACATCATGAATGGGCAGAAATCCTGACAGCTTGTTTTAAATGCAGAGTTTCTGACTACGGGGCTGTGTGTATTTCCCTGTGGATTGAGTGTTTCGATACTTTCACAGTATTTTTAAAGGACTTAAACCTGCTTTATAATAAAAAAAACATGAAAAGCTCACTTTTTTTATAATATGGGACCTTTAAGTAGATGTTTATCAGATGCAGTATATTTTTAAAGAGTCAGTATACATAAGTTAACTGGCTTGATTCATCCCTCCACAATACTAACCTGTAGGTGCATCCTTCTGAGCGTCAAATAAGAAAAAAGGGCCTTAGTCCACACAGTCAATAGGAAACGCAAAGCAATGCTGAGATGTACTGTTGCCAGGAGAGAGCAGCATCACATGTCTCAAACAGCTGCAAATCACACTTGCATGCATCTTCCCTCCTCCAGTAGCTGCATGGAGGAGAGGTGCACTATGGGTTGGCAGCGGTCTTTACTGCCTGTCTCTGGAGATTGAGTAAATCTCACCAGTATGGTTCACATTAGTGCTTTTTATGAACACTGACAAGCACTCCTGCCTTGAGTCCTTAAAAAATAATGAACTGTATTCTCTATGTGTGGTGATGACGTGGGTACTCTATATCTAAATTTACCTGATATAGTATAAAGGTGCATCTTCCCTGTGTCTCTATAAATGAGGCTGAATTGTGTCTTCTGGTGTGCGAGGTGGCCAAAAGTATGCTTTTATATTATTAATAGAAGTGTTCCTGACGTACAGGCATGTTGGTGAGAAAGAAAGGCCCCCGCTGTTCATTTCACGCCCTCCATTTCCATAGATATAAATACAGCCGTGTGATTTGCGTGTAGAAATGGGTGGTGACGGTCCTCTTTTCCTTCAGTAAATGGAGGGGCCAGGCGCTCGGCTGTGCCCTTCTTTCCACGCTCGCACATACAGTGTGCCGCAGCCATTGTTGTCACGTGATTTGTTGAGTAACCAAAACCATGGCGACCATGGAAGGTGTTTTCATATTCATTGGACGGGCAATCAGCATATTTTATGTGAGCGTGCCCAGGGTTTTTTATGTGCTTCCTCTGTGCCTCTGTGCTGTGCATGGCAGGTGCAGTAGCAGGTTTATAATATGTATCGGCTGCAGGGTAATTTCTGTGCCAGACAAAAGGACGTGAATATAGTCGTCACACAGGTGCCATTTGTTAATCTATGTGTTGCATGGCTTTGTTTTTTGCTACTCATTGCGGCCTATACTCCCACATTGTTTTGCAATAACAAAGTGGTTAGATATACGGCTTCTTTTTCAGTAGGAAAAGTTGTCATATTCATAGCTACCATGAAGCGTCATCTGCCATATTAGCCAGCTACAAATCGTCAAAACGATTTCATCCAGGTTTAACTGAGCAGAAACACGGACTCTATATTCACGCTGCTATGAGGCTTGTGGTGGGGCGAGAGGCTCTGTGTGCATCTACGTATGCACGTCTGCATTTGCATGTGTTTTCCCGTGTCTCTGCGATTAACCGACCCAGGCGTCTCCGGATAGCTAGTGAGGCCACTACATCATGTTGATGAAAGGGAACAATAGCTGTGTCTCAGTCAACAACGTCTGTCTGTCTGGCTTGGGCCATGTCTCTCTCTCTCTCCTTTTCTCTGTGTGTGTGTGTGTGTGTGTGTGTGTCTCCTGGACATGAACTTGAACTTGAGACAGGCAGCCAGACACCATCTGTGCACCAGGGGTAATGAATTCAGTGCATTCATGGCTGTGGTGGAGCAAGCCAGGCCAGCGCCACCCCATTGATGAGCAGATGACCCCTAGTCTGAGTTAGCTCTTCATCACTAATAGAATTCAACAATACCAGCTGGTAGTAAGGGGAGTTTATTTTGGCTGTTTGCCTAAAGACAAATAATAGTAGTGGTGGATGCGTGTGTGCAGTATGCGTGCTCGCCTGCATGCGTCTGTATGCGTGTCGGTGTTTGAGCACGTATGCACGAAGCCCTGCATGTTTTTTCCTTCCTGTTTATCTTCGTCTCACTATATAGCTCATGCAAATTAATTGACACACACCCTTTCGCTTCCCATATACTGGGCCTCTCCCCATTAAAGCACTGGCCTGCTATTTTAACGACACAGCCATGCTGAATTTATGGCCTTGATAATTGAAAGGGCCGGTTCAGTATTCCCCCTGATAAAGTGTAGTAAGTGAATGAGGCATAAACCTTAAACAAGCCAGGCACAATGTGAATTCCTGCAGGCCCTCCTTCCTCCTCCTTCCTCCTCCTCCTCCTCCTCCTTCTCTTCCTCCAGCTCAGGCTTCTGTCACAATCGCACACACACGCATGCGCACACACAATAAGGCTTTTCCCTCTGGTTGGTGTCGCCACGGCAACGGTAGGTGAGATCACCGTGCGCATGGCAGCATCAGCCCCTGCCAATGCAGGACAGATTCCTGGTTTCTGTGTGTGTGTGCATGTGTGTGTGTAGAGCGCTCTATGCAAGAAACCATAATGCCATCCACCCCCCCCCCCCCTCTCTCCACGGCTCAATGTAGACACATTATAGTGTTCAAATGGTGGTTAATGGTTAACTGATTTAGTTTATCTAGTTTTCTCCATAAATTGAAGTCATGATGTTAATTTAGCTGCTGAGTGAATTGTCCGAGGCTGTGGTTTATATATATAAGTCAAAACAAAATCTGAGATTGTACATTAGTCTTTTACACACAAACGGTGTCAAAAGGTGTCATCGGCTTCATTAACGGTGTCATTAACAGGGATCTGATCGGCCTCGCTCCATAACAGACCAGCCAGCCATAACTTGCCAATAATCCAGCGAGGAATGTCATGCTCGGGCCCTTTTTAATGACATCATGCATGGCCACTTGAGCGTCTTGTGGGGAGCAGCGGGCATGCTGTGCTCCGCCACGCTGTACAGCCCTCCCTCAGCCTCCTATCAGCTAACTGCGTGGATATGCATGGCCGACATGCTAGACCGTAAAAGATCTGTTCCATACGGAAACGTAATGTGATTGAAAGTGATAGAGCGTCGTCTGTAATGGTGTGGGTTTGTTGTGGTCCGGCATGATGAGATTATTCAGCTCTCGTGGTGTTAAAATGATCTCTTTGGTAGTTGTGTGACATACAGAATAATATGCAACTAATGCAAACTTTTACCACAAAGTGAAACTTCAGCCCTAAATGAGTCCTAGAAAATGTGTCAAACACCACTCTCATGACACAGATGCTCTGAGACTAATTTATAAATATAGTCAGCCTATTTAAAATTGAGAGGTTGTGTTTATTCCCTTTTATTGTCCATCAAGCTGACAGTTACAACTGAAGTGAAGCCAACATTTTGTTGTCCCAAAACTGACCCTGCCCTATTAATCTAAAATCTCCATCAGTATAGTATAGCTAGTGTGCCACAGCCACTCCCTATATGTCTCTAATATTTAAGTTCTGACCACAGAACTCATCACTGCAAAAAGACTCAATAGAGGCAAGAAACAAAATAAGAGAAAAGGAGATTTTGAGATAAATCAAACCATACAGTTTTATTCTTTGAAACACATACATTTATAATCATCTGTAGACCTTATTAAGGTAACATAGTGGTTATCTTGCCTCAGTGTTTCTTTGAAGTATATACACATGTAATACTGTTGTCAAGAATTTGTCAAATCACAATGTGTAATGCAAGCAATACTGTGTGAGCTGATAATGATGTTTGCAATACCTCAAAATTTAAAATAACTAGACATTTTTGCTTAAATGATACAAATTTGCTGATACTTGCAGTCAACATACAGTTTATTGTTTTTATTTTAATACAAAATCTAACTGCAAAAGTTATAGGGCATTAGGTAGAATATGATGCAAATGCCACATTTTACACATTGCACCTATATTGCCAATGATAATAATGCTAACATTATACTTTCAGCTATGTAGCTGTATTATTAGACATCAATACCGTGGCAGCAGTAGTGCACAATAAGGCCGTGTGCATAAATGCTATTTTTGCTCTAAAGCCGGCTATCATCCTGTCTTCTAGGATATCTGTGCTCGGCTGGCTTTTGATTATGCAAATACTATGCACCATAAATAAATTAGTATAATTGCATCTGAAATATGCTTTGAATCTTCCTCGAAGATGAAAGGGTGTAAATAATATATTTCGTGTCACTGCATTATTCATCCTCTATTAATTACAAACATCGGGGCGCTCGGTCTCACCATGCTATGTGCTATATACTCATGTTGTTTTTTATATACAGTGCACCGTATGTACGTCCACGATCCGTCAGTGTCAAGGTACTTTTCTCTAAATTATAATGTTAATTGTCTCTCACTGTATTCACTCTCAATTTCCCATTAGTAAACACCTAACGCTATCAGCGTAATGCGGTTTCCACACCTTAATTGGCTTTTATTGTTGAGATGGTAATTACTGTTTGAACAAGCTCTGACTCTGTAAAACCCAACGTACCTGCATTCACTCTCTGAACATCCAGATTTTTTTCTTTTTCATATTAGGCATAAGCACGTCTGCCTTTCATAGAAGAGGAGGGGCTTCAGAAAAGCATTAAATAAGCATAAATACTGTAGCCGTGCCGCCACTACAATTAAAATGTGCCCGTCTTTACGCTCTTTGTAAAGCATATGGTATTGAGGCCTCGATGCAATTTGAATACGGGGAACCATTTGAAAAATATATGCTGTTCGGCAATTAAATTATATGGGCACTCGGACTGGGGAGCCAGTACCAGCGCATATAGAATAGTGAGCAGTAGTTGCTACGCTCGCATTAGCATCTGGCCCTTTTATGTAAATTTGATGAGAAAGGACTCATGCATATACGCCAGGGCTGGGGTGTACTCGCCTAATATCCTTATTAGAGAGGGGTGAATTAAATATTTATTAGGGGGGCTAAGGGTTAGGAAGGGGGGCCTGTCCTGTGTTGTCGTGAGGACCCGAGGTGGAAAAAGGGGGGAAAGGGAGGAGGAGGTTGGCTTTCTCTACGAGTGTCTCTCTCTGCCTCAAGGTGCCACCATCTTAAGGCGTTTGGCAGTAGTGAGAGTGTGAGGAGGGTAGACCTAAAATGTCCGCTGGCATAGACACGCGCACGCATACACATTAACGCATACAAATTTTCTGTGTGGCACGTGGACGGGAACACGGAGCTCTTGAAAGTCGATTATTCAATTACTGTCATCGGCAGCTCTGCATGCTGAGCGTTTCATTTGCATGTATTTAATTCCCTCGATTACTGTCACCTACGAGATCGGCCTGTGTTTAGCTTCCTACTGCACGCCGCTTATTGGATACGAGCGCTAATACTAGCGCCATCATCAGAGCTAAACTGGTGTCTGCTAATATTTTAATTATTTCAATTAAGCATTTTTATACATTTTCAGCTCCAAGAAACTATTTGTAGGTTGTTGAGTTCATTATAATGGGGCACACAGCATTTCTATTTGAAAATATTTCAAGTTACATGTATTTATGTGTTATATACACACTGTTTGCAGTGTTAAACTGTTACATGAAATGATTTGATTGCAGTAATCTTCAACCAGAGCTCGGCACCTTAAAGTGCCACACATCATAGAAATAAAAGTCAACATATTGTATATATCACAAATGTATCCTCAACCGTAAAGGTGCAGCACTTATACCTTTTCTCTACAGTTACTGATAAAACTTGCTCTTTTTGTGAGAGTATTTCTTCAAACTGTTACGCCAAAAAATGACAATGCAAATGCTTCAGAGCAGAGAAAAGGAAGTCGGTGACAATATTGCCAATTTATGTAAATCAGCGCTATACTGTTCCCCCTATCATTTTCTGTCTCCTTCTCTCTTACTCACTATCGCTGTCACATACACACACCATAGCTGACCTCCCGTATCTGTTAATTATCATAAATGTGCTTAGTGAGACGGCACACACACACACACACACACACACACACACACACACACACGTACGGCGCACAAACACACATTGTTCAGTGAGATACAGACACAGCATTAGCATTCCCTTTCATCCTGAAGTGCTCCTGAGGCATAGCATGAGGAAGAATGTGCAGGAAATTATTCAAGATGAATTATGCCACACATCATCCCCATTTTTTCGGGCATCGACACACACACACACACACACACAGACACACACATACATGCGGTTCACCAGAAATGTGCTATCGGAGGTATTTGACTATTGTTACAATTAGTTTTGGTTAAAATTGGTCGTTGATGTGTTTCTGTATATTCACATATATTGCTGTGTGTATTCATCTGGAAGTCATCACGTTCATATACTAGAAGTGTGTGCGTGGATATGATGTATATGTGAGCTGTGTGTCCCTGTCGCAGTCAGCCCGTTGTCCCTTTTTATATGCATAAAGTATACATACAATATCAGCTGTTCCCCTGTTTCCTCTGATGAGTGGTACGCCCCGGCGTGCTGCCAAAGAAGTGAGAATAATTAAGCGGCTGCGTGTTTGAGCATGGCGTTGGCTAATGGATTGTTACCGGGAGGAAATGAGACAGGCAGCATGTGGGAGCTGGGTGGCAAAGCAGACTTCAACTTTGGATAATGAAACACTGAAAGCCACCGGGGTGGAGAGTAGACACACCTCTCGTAAAAGGAAACGCTTTTGTTCTATGACTACTTCTTTTTGTCGTATAGGTAGGTGCAATTGGCGAGGAGTCGCACAGTGTGAGAAAGGCACGGTCGGTTCTGCATCGCTTGAGTCAAGATATATGTAGTTTTTCCAATTTTAAATTCCCTACACTGTGTTTCAAATCAGTGCAGCTCACTTAAACATAATTTTTATTTTTCCTCGTCGAATCCTTCTATGAGCTATAGGCTCCTCTCCATGTTATCTTCTATTGCCTGCGTGTGATATACAATTTGCATTAGATTTAGCATCCTCTGCATCACCACACTGCTGCTTTAGAGAAAGCAGGGGATGATTCTTGGCACTGTCGTCGCCAGTGGAGCCCACCCACCCCCCACCCACCCTACACACACACACACACACACACATACACATGTAGGCTAGAAGCAGAGTGGTGGTGGTGGTGGTGGTGGGGAGAGAGGGGGGGGAGGGAGATAGAGGAGCAGGAGGGAGATGGGATGAGACAAGCCACACAAGCCGCAAAGGGAACGGGGTGAAGGTGGAGGGGGGAGTGCTGTATAGTTACCCTAAACCCTGCCGTAGGGCTAGAAGCACACACACACACACACACACACACACACACTGGTTTGCCACACAACCGCAAAACACACTCAGAACAGTGTAGAACATTGCAATGGGGAGTATGAGATTATGCCCTGTATGAAGATATCCCAATGGTTTTTATTGGTTCTTCCCATTACTCCTGAAGTGTTAATTGAATTTAAAGAGTATGACCTTCATGTTTTTTTTCAGGATCCTTGATTTTAATGCATTTTTTGGAGTTTGTATTTTATGAAACAAAAACATAAATAAAATCGATAACTAAATCATAAAAATCTTGTGTGGTTGAAGGCTATTATTGATTATTGCCGTGCAACATTGTGACAGTGCAAGTGTATAGTCATGTGTGTTTGTGTGTGTGTGTGTGTGCTTTGATACTGAGCTCTAATAAAAGGTGGCATCTGTCAGTGTGATATTGACATGCCAGAAGAGCCTCACAATCACTTGGGAACACAGAAGCAATGAAATCCAGAAAAAATAAACTACGTACAATAAGCTATATATATCCTCCCAATGAGTCATAACCACCACATGAAAATACAATGAACTGTTTTAGAATCTGTAATATCAAAAGTGCACTTTTTTGTGCTTCTTGTTCAACTACAGTATTTTCGACATCTGACCAGTTTCTAACCTGGTCCTCTTAAACCTTTCTTCACATGAGGAGAATGTCAGCAGTCACAGCAAATGAAAAGAAAAAACTGCAACCCACAATTGTTTAAGGATGCATTCAAGAATCATCGGCATGTTGCTGTGTGAGGTCAAACATTTGGTCTCAAACTAACCATAGGCTGTTACGAACCTCAAATGGACTTGACCTTTAGCCTTGACATTTGACCTTTGACCTCCTCACGCCAGTAGCCGCCGTGTTTCCATTCAATAGTCAAGCAAATTTTAAGAACACTTTTGAAATATTACAAATATCGTGCGTTTGCATCAACAGGTTTGGAGCGAGTAAACTCAGCTACCGCGTTGTTTGGTCAGACGGTGGCACAATAGGCTACGCATGGCTGTAATCCACCAGTAAATAGAGAAGAAGAACTAAAGGTTGCGAACCAGAAATGAAACAAGTCGGCTTGGACAGCCATCTACGACGAATAAAAATGGAGAGAGGTCTTCAGAAATTTGTTTCAATTGTGCAAGATTGAATTGTTCTTTCATATCAGCTAGTATTGACCATGTTTCATGTTGTCCAGAGATGAAAACAAGCATTCGCACGTTATGGGAATATCCGAAAATACGCCGACAGCGGAAATTAGCGGATCAGTCATGTGAGTTCGCTACCTCAGAATTTATTTGGCATAGGCGTTTCAATTTAGCGCAACAACTCTTTTTCGATAAAGTCAAAAACCACCTCAAGCGAGCGTAAAACTATAAATCAAATTCAAGAAGTTTTATAAAATTTTTCCGTTTGCATACAGCTTTTTTAATGCGATACCTCAAAATGACATTCAAATGAATGGAAATATGTCTAGTGACAGGGCAGAGGGTGTTGGGTTCAACAACATGGCAGCATTAGCACATCCATGGTTAGCATACTCCAGAATTAGCCTGGAAGACTTCACAACTTTGACCAAAATTATCTCAGTTTTAATAAAATTAAGTATCTATATACGTCAATAATACACCTTTAAACCTCTACGTTAACATTTAAACAAAGTTTCATATTAATATTTAATAAGTATGAAAAAACATACCTCCAATGACCTTCAAATGATCGGCAAACCAGCTGCTCGTGTGCCATAAAAAGGCACCAAGTTTGACTTGCTATTTGTGGCAAAGTGTAAAGGTTGAGAAGACATTTGCACAAAGTTATTGTCAATTTGAATTCCTGCAAGTCAACTTAGCGATGGTAAATGCTACCTCTGTTTCCTTTCACTACCATATACCTGTGTGTTTGCTTTCCCCTCCTTTTTTCTTAGTGGAAACATGTTAATTGTGATTTGCTCAAGAAGAGTTACTCAACATGTAAAGGTTAACTCTTAGTAGCTAAACGTATTCACTCCCTGCCTGTGTGTTTGTCTTTCCTCGCTGCAGTGATGGAGAAAGAGAGCTGTGGTGAACTGCAGGCAGCAGGAAGTAGAGGTCAAGACGAGATCTCTGGGATTTTGCTCTCTACTGGACCCACGTGAGGTGAGCTTGGGTGTGTATGTGTTTGTGCAGTATTAGCCTATATGGGCTAAATATGCAATACTATGACATCATGTAGTTTTTGTGTATTTGCCAAACTGTTTTGTTCCGTATTTGTGGGTTTACTGTGACCTCTGGTAATTCAAAGATGCCGTTTTTCAGTTCACACTCACACTAAGAATGTGTTGCAAGGCTTTTTTAATCACTGATTAAACGCCTAGCAACATAATCATTTTTCTTTTTTTTTAAATTCACAAGTCACCTATCTCTGAATTATTTACTGGAGACGTGATTTTGATATTTATTTTACAAATGTAAAATACAGTATTGAAAATGTAAAAAAAACAGCCAAATTTCTTTGTTGGCATGGGTTTTGTTTTTACTGATGTGTGAGACTGTTTGCCTGCAGCAAAGTTGGCCCATGTATGTGTTGGATGAAGGCACAGATGTTAGTAGTGGTCCAGAGGACACAGTAAACAGAATAACAGGGAGCTCAGGCGATGTGGGCAATATCAAATCCCATGACCCATTCTTTGCCCTGTGGTCCATACCAAAGACAAAAAGCACAGGGGAAACAGAGGTTACTGTTCACTGTACACCACCGCAACAACACAACACACACACACCAACAGTAGCTACAACCAGGAAGTGATTTCAACAATCTCGCCATCCTCTAGCCATTGAAATCCATGCGTTAGCGGTAATTGCCCTCCGTCCTGGCATTGTTTGCAATGCGTGCAGGACATTTCGCTCTATCAATTAGACCTCCAGCCATTATTACATGTGACATTTGATGTTATTGAAGAGAGACAAACATTTTAATGAGCATAACAAGGAAATATGTATCATATTAGGGTAGCTGCAGCAGCTGATTACCGTCCGTGCTGTCTTTGTTTCAACTTTGACCCCATTTCTCTGACCACTACATGTAGGTGACCTCTACAGAGGTTGAGGTGGTGCAGCGTGTTGGGATATTGCAGTAGGTGTACACACTGTGCACAACTAGCTGAAATGATCGACATCTGTCACTGTCAGCAGAAAATATACAGTAGCACTTCTTGGTACCTAATGCCATGCTCTCGTTTGTAAGACAATACCACACAGTATGAAAGAATGAAACCAAATAAAAATACCCTGGTGATCCTACATGTTCTGTGTTGAGAGTTCTCAGAGTTCAAAAGTTTATTTCTTGGTGATGCTGGATAAAAAAAATAAGTGGCTGTAGAGAAGAGGTGGTATGTCAGCGCCCATGGGCCTCAGTGTGTGCGGTGGTGTTACTCGTCCTAATTACTCCCAATACTCTCGCACACATTTGGTGGACTGCTCAGAAGGGCCAATTAGAAGGGTAGGGCAAGTCACTGGGTAGGAAAAGTCAGTGCTCGAGTCTGTAGCCATCTCGGCTATACCACAGAGAGATGGAGCCTTATAGCGGACTCCGCAGCACATTTCCACAAATTACCTTTTTGTATAAAATTAACGCTTTTGCCACCGTAGCACTGCTTCAAATGGAATATCTTATAACTTCAACATTGGTATATTTCTGTATTCCAGCATGATTTCAGCACAGAATTTAGGAATGCTGCTTTTTAGGTCAAATAGAGTGTAGCCAGGAGGATCATTGTGGATAGTGTTAATCAGGTTGACCAAAAGGTGTTAAAGGGCTACAGTGAAAAGCATTAGCCCTTTGTGAAAGAGGAAGTTGTTACTTGAGACTTCAGAATTGTGTCACTGCATAATAGAGGTGGGTCAACAGCTTTAAATATCCTAAACACAGCTAAAAAGCTGACTTTTGAATTAAGTTTCAATGGGTTTCGCTATATATGATACAGTTAACATAAACATCTGTGGAGCATCTTTGCAAACATTTTCTATACATACAAAACTATCAACTTGTATAGACCTCGCTCCCTCTGCTAAAAGCCCAGCTAAAAGTGTGACCCCTATATCTGACGTTGCATTATTTAGTTAGAGAGGTAGGCTTTTTCATGAGTAACATCTAACCCCCCCATCAGCCATTACCTGTCTGCAGAATATAGCGGGGTCATGGGTTTGAAGCTGAAACGGGAAACCAGAGCAGCTTTTCATCTTTGCAGACACAGATGTACTCTGACAATATGAGGAAATATTACCACCTAAAATAAGGACATGGACTCCTTCTCAATATTAAAATCTCTATGGTCATGATTTATATTTTTTTATAGCTCAGACAATACAAAAACATTTACACTGTAAATTTAGCCTTAGTACCATTTGCTGAATATTAAGATAAGCACCCATGAAAACACTGAATGTTTACTATACAGTATAGTTTGTTTACATTGCACCGCCTCATTTCCTATGCCATACTCATAATCATCTATCAGACGTGCATATTCGGAGTACAGCTGCTTACTATTAGGGCGCCAGCGGGGGTACGTATTTATAATGTGGCGCCCGCATTCGTGGATATAAACCCTCCAGTGTTGTAGGCCAGCTTCTGTATCATCAGTGTAAGCCCACAGCGATTAATGAAGTCGTCTGCATGTGTCTGCATGATTAAGGGGTGCTAAAGCGTCAGCGTGTGTGTGTGTGAGTGTGTGTGTGCATGTTGTCTCAGATAAAAAACAGAGAACAAAAGACGCCAGAATACAGCAAGGCTTTGCAGTAGGTCCATTCACAAATGTCAAAATGAACAATTTTGCACAGTAAGGATAGCATAGTAAATGTAAAGGCTTAATTCTTTAGGATGAGGTAATACAGTAGCAAACAATTATAAATGATGACTGAAACTGGGGAGGCAACAAGGGAGAAAATAGTACATTATTTATGAAAATATTGTAAAATATGTGAAAGGTATTTTCAGTGATTTACTTTCCATCTATAATTTTCTTTTTTTTCCTATTTGACAAGTAATTCCATATTTCATGCTTGGATGCAATCCCTTCTCCGTGCTATATATTGCAGATGCTCATGCCTCTTAGCGATAGCACAATATGTCCTTTCCATGCTTGTTCAAAAATTCCACAAAACTAGAACATCTTTTTTCCCCTCATTCTGATGCACTACATTATCCTCGGTGTGCCACGGGATGAGTCTGGAAATCTCATCTTATCAATTTATAATTAAAACAGATAAAACCACAGTTTTCTTTTTTCATTTAATATCCAAGTAGCTTTCAGCGGGCTGTGTAATAGCGCTGCGTAGGGAGGGTTTCTTCTGCATCATCATACAGTCAGAACAAAGGATATGCACATCGTAAAAATCATGCAAATGAATGCAAATCGCTGGCAGCAAGGAATAGCGAGGTGGCAGGAGGGGAGTTTGTATAAGCAGAGGGATGCCAAGGACTTTGTATACAACACTTGCCGGACCATCTTCCTTTAAGTTGTGGCAGATAACTAAAAATATATTGGTTTGAATCTGAATTCTGCACAATAAAACAAGACAGTTTTACTCCCAGTGCCTAAACAATATGTAGCTTTGTATTGTTTCTGTTCTGCTGGAAATTGTTCTTTATTTTTCATGATGCAACAAAACACATTGAATGCAAATGCGATACAATGGCTGCAAACAGCACTGCAGTACATGTGTGTGTGTTGGGATGATGCAATATTTCAACCGTAGCGCCTGAGAGAAATGCAGAGCAGATATTAGTAACACCGGCGCTAATGAAAGCCCTCCTCGTCGCCTCCTCGCCCGTCCAGTAAAAACTTTATCAAACATGTGACATTTTCATGAGTGTGTTCAGTAACTGGGGGGATTAGGTAATGATGAACTGGGTCAGTATCCATTTAACTTTAGCCACGAAAATATGCTTGTATTTATTTCCCTGGATATTTGATTTGGTTCTCAGCATGAATATTTAAAACACTAGTAGGGTTACCTATATACTACATCAGGACAATATCGCAGATGCATCAGCACAGAAAGTGCAAAAAACATTTATTTGTGTACTCAAAAGCTAAAAGTCCATTTGCTTTCATCCTAAATTACATATCATAATTTTTATAATTCATAATACAACACAGCTTTACAGCGTGTTCAAAGTGTTCAAATTAATTCAGAATTTTATTTAATCCTAATTTAGAAATCCTAGAATTATGTAATGAGATACAAAAATGTGATAATTTTGCAAAGCGTGTATTCTTCCGTCAAATTAATTCCTACAGCATGACTTCCCTCGACAAAATGCTGATATTAATGTAGACGTGGTTTAACAATATCGCATTCAGAGGCTCTCATAGCCGCACAACAATCGGTAATTTGTTTCAACTTGCATACAAAAAAAAATCATATTTAAATAATGCCGCCCCTTTCAGACACACACACACACACACACACACACACACACACGGACCAACCCGCAGACACAATATGGTAGGGGAGTAAAAGGGGGGGAGGGCACAGACAGACATTCACAATTGTGCATAATGATGTTAACATTCCTGCATGTCTAATGCAGGGGATATTGAGACAGGCACTAGCTGGTCGGCGGTCTTGCTGTGTGTTGTGTGTTCACGGGTATAAACTGTAGCAGTGCATAATGATGTATTAATTGTGGCCTGTTCTCGCTCGTGGTGTTTGGGCTCCTTGCCGAGGTTACTACGCGGCCTTTGATGCGATCGTTAATCTTATCAAACATATGCAAGATCACACCGCAATTTATATTCTGGTCTGGTCGCATGAAATCGTAGGTGCACTGTAATCTGAGTAACAGGAGCGACTGCTGTTATTGCTTTGTGCAAATTTGCAACCAGTGGACGTATGTTTATTGTTTATTTCCTCAAATGGTGGTTAATTTTGGAGGGATTAACCCAGATTTGCAAAGCTGTTTAAATACAACAACTCGGCAAAGGGATATAAGCGTGAATCGGGCAGGATTTTAGAAGATAAATTGAAATAAATGGCATGGAAACAACAATTTAAAAACCTCCTCGTCCTAACTTAATGAATATTTGTATTCACAAGGAGTGGCTTAAAGGGTGTGCCTTATTTTCAAACGCATCAAGTGATCCTCCAATACTGTTTTTTTTTTTTTTTTCAACTTCCTCCTAAATAGAAAGACACACTCTCAAAGGGAGGGGAAGTGGATATGAAAATGGAGCGGCGGCATCATAAAAGATGGAAACAAAGAGGGACAGACAGAATACACCGAGAAGGACAGGCAAAAGATGAAGCTCATTTTTTTCCGTGGGCACCCAGTGGCGTCTGCATTGCAGATCGCTGAAATCCCCTTCGAATGCGTCCCTGGGCTTAAGGGGGGATGGGGTGGGGAAGGGTGAACAAGGGATGGGTTTATGCTATCTCTGCTTTAGTACACTTTGTTGTTTTTTTCTCCCACCCCCCCACACCGAAATATATTTTTTCTGTCTGCATCAAATGTCAAGTTAATTTCCTGGGTGCTATGAGGGATGTGTCCTCCCCTCCGGTATGTGTGGCAGGGCGGTGGATTGTGGCAGGGTGCTGTGCGTTCCAGTGTGTGTGTGAGTGTATGTGTGTGTGTGTCTGTATGGGTGAATGGGGAAAGGGAAAGGGGCATGGCAAGGCAAAGAGAGAGACGAGAGGTGGAGGTGGTGATGTGGGGGGGTTCAGTACAGTATCTATAAATTGGCTCTCTCTGAAGAGCCAGAGAGGTGTGTTGAAAGTGTGCATGCATATGTGTGTGTGTGAGTGAGTGGTTGTGTAAGAATATGATCCAATTATTAATAGATGCTTTTGTCAGTGTACCTATGCCCAATGTGTCTGTCCTTATTTGCGCATTCACATGTTCAGTTCTTTTGAAGGTCCGTCTAAATTGAATACTAATGCAGAAAGAAAAACATACCGCATAATAGATGCTCGGTAATTCAATGTCGTTGTAAAAAGAAAAGCAGAAAATCCTCCTAGATTTACAGGTATTTTCTCAACAATATAGGGTATACATAAGAGAGGACATTTGCTTGGACTCTCTCATCAGCTGCGCTGCATTTCCTGGTCGCTAACAACAACAACGTCTAAAGCTCATTACCAACTGATATCTAGTAGCATATTATGTTAAACATCCATGCGTATCAGTCCTCTTTTAACCTTGTTGCTTGGCAATAGCAGTCTTTGTGCGCTGCCTTCCAAGGCTAGGCCATATTTTATTTTTATTTTTTCTTTATTTCTCCATCATCATTGAGTAATTGTTTCCCTCTGATATCCTCATGTCTCCTGCTTTTAGACACAATGCAACCTTTATTTTCTCCTTTTTTACTATAGTAAACACAGATGTACTCTGGCTATCTGTCTCTCTGTTGTGTTGCTTGTACTTTTAAAAAAATAGAACTGTGATCCAGAGTTTATATTTGTGTTCAGACGCACAGATATTTCTTTTAGTGCCATATGCACATTGCTTTTTCCAGTTTCTTTACTGCATATGTGTCTAACCGTGCATGCGCGAGTGTTCAGATGCGTGCCCGTGTGTGTATGTTTATCTGAATGACTTTGTGCATTTTTTGCAGGCGGGCTGTTAAGTGTATGAAGGCAAACTGTATATTTTGTATTGCAAAGTGTAAAATGCCTTATTGCAGAGAAAGGGATTATGCATTTGTCAGTCGTGCTTACGCTGATGTATGCTCCTGCCCCACAAATGTCACATCCCATAACCCAGAAAAATTACACCAGTCCCACCTAATTACGCATATTCATGATGCTGTTTTGCATAGTGCTGGTAGCATACTTCTGTTACAAGCCACAGAGCTGAGGGATGTGGTTGAGTGAAAAGGCTTTCAATCCACTGATTCAGTGCGTCTCCGCCACAAGCATCAGCTTGATAACGCTACCTTCCATGCCAATTTTTTTATGATCTGAGACCATTATGGAAAGAGAGTTTTCTCTTATTTCTCGCAGTCAGTCATATTACCACTGCCTGCAGCATGTTCAAACCTAGTGGGAATTTTTAATAAAGAAATTAGCTTTGTCCTAGATTATGAAGGTCATTTTGAAAATAGATCAGATCTAATGGTTTTTGAAATACTTTGCCATTTATCCACCATCTCGGCTCTGTTTCTTTTTTTCTCTGTGTGTTTATTTTTACTCCTCCTATGGCCACTGGTAATGAACAGTATGTAAATCAGGCGACATACAGCGGTATACAGAGTGAGGAAATCCAAATAAAGTTGTGGCTGTAGAAGAAAGACAGGGGAGGAAGTGTCAGAGAGAAAGAGATGGAGGGGAGAGCGAGAAGACGGAGGAGAGTGGATGAGTCGTAGTGGCTGGCTCAGTGGCTTATTGTAGCACTTGCGGAACAGACTTAATCAGACTTGGCCCGGCTGTAATGAAGGAGAGGGTCCGGGCTGTGCCACTGCTTGGGTAAACAGCGATTGTTTCAGTCCAGGGTTCCCAAACACGGGCAACAATGGTACTATTGTCCCGCCAGCTCTTATTAAGAGGCGAGCCAGAGATGGGGTGAGGAGCAGAAGCGGGGAAGGGAGGTGGGTGTAAAAGGGGCAAGAGAGGAGAGGAGGGGGGGGTAAAAAGAAGAGGTGTGAGGGGGGGAGAGCAGGAGCGAGTGGGAACCTGACAGGAACAGAGGATGGGGAGGGGAGAAAGAGAGAGGGATAGAGGGAGAGCTGCTTCTCTGATCTTGTTTTTTTTTTTCACACTTGCATTGTGTCTTCGTTTCCCACCATCCTCCCCTTCTATCTTCTCAGCCATCATATCTCTCGTCCTTGTCTTTTCCTCTCATCCTTTCATCCATACTTCCTTCCTGCATCACCTCTATACCAGCCACCTACTCTATTCCTTCCATCTGTCCTTTGTTCCTCTTCGTTTTTGCATTTGGGATGGCGAGGGATGCTTTGCCTGTCATACCACCTTTGCATCACCTTTCCCATCCGACGCGGGAGAGCGAGAGCGAGAGAGAGAGAGAGAGAGAGAGGGGCAGAGAGAAGAGGAGCGAGAAAGAAAAAGAGGATTGGGAGGAGGGGGGGGGGGGATGAGAGGAGAGCTAGGGGAGAGAAGCGAGACAAAAAGAAAAAAAAGATCACGCTGCTTCCTGGCTTAATGAACATGGGCAAAGGATGATCACAATAGAATACATTATGCTCTTGTTAGTAGAGGCAATCAATTAGCAGAGAACACACCACTGGCACACCATCTTTCCGCGCTCGGGCACCGGCTCATTCACAGCCCAAACGAGTGGCCCAAGGAACCCCCTCGCCTCGCCGTATTTTCCCACCCTCAATGCTCAGCGGTCACAAAAGATTTGATTTCATTCCTCAATGTGAAAGGGGGGACAGCATCGAATTTGCATTTCCGCCACATTCACTCCACATTAGTTGAAATATTAGTCGGGTCTCGCTCCAGTCAAAGGTCCTGGCTCAGTGTAAAATGTGTGTATGTAAAAGCATATACATTAACCACAATTAATTCCCAAACCCTATTTAGAGCCAGCTATACCAATAAAAGCTTTACGGTGCTGATTGGACTTCCTCAATGGAAAACTGTCCTCTGACAACACACACTAAAGCTTGGCTCCACAAGATGGGAATCAGACATGACAATGTCTCTGTGACTGACACTGACAATTGCATACCAAATTGTCACTCAGGTCCCATCAGCAATTCATGCAGCGGTTGGGTGAAATTCCTTCATCCTTTCCCCCCCCATGTTTTCTTCTTCTTCTTCTTTTTTGTGTCAGCTAGAGGAATAGCTCCAGATAATGGCAGCAATCTATACTGTGAAAGAGGCAAGGAGTAGTTCTGCCTTAACACAGGCACAAATCACCACTGTCTGGCGGGGGGATCTGTAAAAGTGTCGGTGATGAGTAGAACACACTGCTTTCACTGAGCAACTTTGCTGTGATTCCAGGCCGAGGTTGCAAATGGAGGAAATAAAAGGAAATGAAGGAAAAGGGGAAAGAGGAAAAATTTTACTTCATGTCGGGATGTAGGTCTTTTCTTTTTTCTTTTTTTTTCCAAAGATGGTGCGTGTGGAGAGGAAGATGGCCTCAGGTTTGGGTTCAGGGAATCTGTTGTTGCTGTGTTTGCCAGGGCGTTTACACTCTGTGGCCATCTGGAGATTGTGTGTCTGTGTGTGTTCAGTCACATTTCCCTTTATGCTATTCTATTTAAAGGAGTATCATGTGATCTGATCATCAATATAACAATGTTGTAGTCTTGAAAAAACAATTCTGTATTTATTTCCAATAATGAAGCATGTGCACAATACACATAGTGACACTTTATTTTGAAATTCAAGCAAGCTAACAAGAAAAGCAGCATGGCTGTCAGTAAATAAAACATCGATCATTTACTAGTTTTGCAGTGCCACTCAGTGTCCTAACTTTAACCCGTACATCAATGTGTATTTATTTTCCATGAGTAGCTTCCCTCAACAGTTAACTTCAGATGCCAATCACATGATCATACGCGAGGTGGGAGCAAAATGTACAAGGACCAAAAGATTGTTTGTTTCTAGACAAGTGATCGCATTTGGTTGTGTTGATTTGTTATGGATAGGACTGCATTTTTGGTGTGGGGAAAAAAAGTGGAATTTTAGGTCAACAGAAAAATGATGAAGGTTTTTTACGCATGTATTACCTTGACAACAAGACAAATACTATGAGCACAATGTGGTGTATCTTTTGGATGCATTGTGTGCAGGTCATGTTTCTAATAGTTTTAAACTTTCAATTGGTTTTCATTTTATTTTAGTACTGATATTTTAGTTTAGTTTTAGTTTTTCAGAAAGGTTTTGTTTTAGTTTTTATATATTTAGTTTTAGTTTGTTGTTGTTAGGGCCAGGTATAATGTCTCAGTAGTATGTAGCTACATATACATACAAAATACATGGTTGTAGAACTGTGTAGGAATGGCCATAATGTTAAGTTAAGCCCGCTCAATTTCTGCGGTTGACGGAAATTCATGCTGTTCTGTCCTGTTTTCGGTAGTGCGACATTATAGCTTAAAACTAAAACTGAAACTGAAAAACTAAAACGTTCATTTCAATTTTATTTGTATTACTTTTTTAACCAGTTCAGTTTAGTTTTAGATTTTCTTAAGGATATTTTTTAGTTTCAGTCTAATAACAATATTTTTCTCTTGCTTATATTTATTTTAGTTTCAGTTTTAGTTTACTATAATAACACTGTTTAGGTAACAATTAATATAATATTTACAGTATGAATAGAAAACAAGAATTCTATACATACCACTATGGTTTCTCTTCGTCTGCAAGAGATATCTTCTTCGCCCCTAATCTTGTATGTAAGACCTTTGTCTTCATAAGAACCTAAGAACATAAATGCCTTCATTATATGTTACAATATAGAGCTCATATCTCAATCTTTTTTTTCCCCAAATAAATTATTTTATTTATAATAATGTCTGATTTTGACCCTTTATTGTCCTTTGGGACAAAACTAAACTTGTATTTCTACCATTTTGTCTGTTTGGCTGTGTGTAAGCTTGTGACCGTGTACGAGTTTCTGAGTCTTTGTATTTGCACGTGTCTTTGTATTTCCTGTTTTCAAGTTAAATGTTGTACCTTTACAAAAAGACACGTTGGTTACATTGTACATGATATATAAGGCTCCTGCTTACAGTCAACCTGCACTATAAGAGCTATATGTCTATACGAGCTTCTTCACTAATGCATGATTGAATAGAGGATGCATCCCAGTCTACATACTTTCTGTTCTGTGGATTGTATCTCTTTTACCATTGAGTGCGTACGTAGAGGTGTTTTGTTGGTCTTCAAAGTGCTACAGGATGGTGCAGGCTTGTGTTTTGACCTTTAGAAAGAGAGGAAAAAATACATTGCATTTCCCTCAGTGTATACTGTATGCGTGCTTTTGTGTTTGTATCTGTTGGAATATTCAAGAGCAAAATGCTTGTAATGTATTCAGTGTTTCAAGGCTGCAGAGGGCATTGTGTTCTCTCTCCACTTTGAAAGTTGAAATGTTCAACATCTAATGAATGGGGAGCAGGAATGGTAACATAGGGCAGGAGAGGGAGGGATGCACACTGTATTGCATCTGACTGTAGGGTGAGGTGTTGGAAAAATAATCCTTATTTGTTGCGGTTTATTTAGTAGTTTTTTTTATTAACTTATTTGAGCACTTTGTTTCATAGCAGTTGCATGGAAAGAGTATGCCTTTGTCATGGTTTGACAACTCCTTCTCCCTTGCTGAAATCATTTAGAAACCAGACAAAACATGAAAGATAAAAAGACACGACTTGTGTTCTGCACTGTGTTACATCTTTCAGTTCAGCTTTCTTTAAATTAAACATTTTGGGTTTAAGGTAAAACACTTTTCTTAAAGATACAGTGTGTAGAAATGGAATGTACTATTAATAACTATGTTTTCATTAGTGTATAATCACCTGAAAGTAGGAATCGTTGTGTTTTCGTTAGCTTAGAATGAGTCCTTCATATCTACATAGGAAGCAGGTCCTCTTCATGGAGTCTGCCATAATGCTCCGCCATAATACCTGGTCTCAAAATATGATCTTTATATTGTTGAGCTTTCATCTTTACCTTATTTACCCCCATTTGTTCTGGGCATTACTATGTCTCTTCCTCTCCTCTTTATCCGTTTCTTCTTGATTATCTCCTGTGCTCTCTCCCTGCTGGGTCTCCATGTACAGGTAGTCATGCTGCTGACATTTGTGTCCAAGCAGGGCCCGGTGACATGGCCTTTACCACCCCTCGCTGGGTCTCCCTTCGCCATCCTTACCCCCTACCGCCATTCTTAACCCACCAAGTCCTCTTCATCGGCGTGCACGCGAATGTGTGTCTGTTTGTGTGTGTATTTGTGTACTTTGGGACCATCCTGTGTGTACAGTGTCTGTGTGTTTAAGCCATGTCCAGATCAGCCACGTTGGTGCTTGCCTGTAGCCTGTGTGCACAGTAGGGGACATGGTATGGAGCAAGCCTCTTTCTCTGCTGGATGCAGGGCGAGCAAATACAGTCACTGCAGGCAGGGAGGTGGCGGGGCACACGTGAAAGTGGATAGCTCGCTCTGATGTGACAAGATGGTACAAACACATAAGGCCTATCCTAATGAGGACAACCTGAACATCTCAAGATGTCTAAAATGTCCAACACAAACTTTTACATAAATATCATGCCCATACAATCTTACCTACATTATACACTATAGATTCTTTTGCTATATTTTGACCCTGACTGTGATACAGACTTTTTTGGAAGAGCTATTATGTGCACATACGCGAAGTGCAAAGCCTCATTGTTCCTCTTCTCAAACACACACACACACACACACTCACAAACATACAGACATGCTCACCGTCCCTGCAGCCATGGGAATGGAGAATGCTGAGGTTCAAGGTCATTTCAAGTATTCAGCAGCCCGGGGCTCTCCATTGTCAGTGCATCCCATCCTTTTGCACATACACACATGCACTCAAATGCACACGCAAAAACACATTGTTGGCAGGCGTGCATTCTACACACACCGTATCTCACTAACACTCGCATCCGAGACGGCAAAGTGTCTGTCAGGTGAGAACATGACACTCCGTGGGTCCGCTCACAACAGTCACAGGTGTGAATCTTCAATAGGAGACACAATTATCCTGTTTTGTTTCCGTACCATAGACACAAAAGAATGAGAGGTACGACTACTGGACAATTGCTATTTTCTGTCATCATTTAGCTATTCTGCTGTGATTTTTTTATTCTTCATGCTCTACAGTCTACATATTGCGCTGTATTGTCTAAATTTTGGTTGCCATTATATGACCAACTGATTATTTATATTTGGTTTCTATTTAGTTACGGAGTGAGAATTTGTGGAAACGGCGGAGTTTTTAAAGACGGAGCGAAGGTGATGGAGAGAGAGCGCGGCAGCGGGTGTGATTAGCTCCTTTGTTGGAGGTCTGTTGAGCTTCATTGGCTCCAGAGAATAGCTTCCTAATGAACCCAGCCAAGCTTGGACCAAACTTTGTGCTGAAGACAAACTAAGTTATGGTGGTCTGGCAGAGTGCTGAGGGCGAGCCGACTGATATACAACGCCTGGACATATGGTCCCCCCCATCAGGGCCTCTCCCAGCCACTTTCTCATGTCCTGGCTTCTGTGTGTGTGCTTTTGTGTGTGTGTGTGTGTATGTGTCAGAGGGGATACACACACAAGAAGGATATTTATAGTGTGATTTTTTATACTTGTTTGATAACTCATTGGAACAGAGAAACAGGGAGCTGGAAAAGAAACACAGGGAGTAAAGAGTGGGGGGCAGATGGGAGGTGGAGAGAGAGGCTGGTTGATGCTTACTGAAAGCGACAGAGGAGAGAGGGCTGCAGGCTTTGTCTTTCCAGCTGACCCCAATACAGAATCCTTTCTGACACGTCCTACAAGACATGGAGTAACTGAGTAAATCAGGCCAACCTGGCTGTGGTGTAGCAGCGACTGCAACCATAGCAGATGCAATATGGAAGAGAACCACATCTTGAAGAACTCATAACATAGACAGGAATATGAAAGAAAGAAGTTACACTTTCAAAACTGTTTTATTTGCTGAGAGGATGTGGAGGATGGGATAATAAAGTATGTAAAAGAGGAGGCGCTGAGTGCGGTTTGAGGCTAATTGTTTGGGTCAGGGTGGGAGCGTGGGGACGGATGGCTTCCGTGTCTCACCAACAAGGCTCTCGGTAACTGAGCCGGCGAGGGGGAGAATGGGCCCACTACAGGGCCACACAGCAGGCTCAAACAACACTTATTCTACTGGCCAAACTGTCAGCCAGAACAACTTCATTGTGCCCAAAATTGGAGTTGAAAGCAAGGCAGAGACTTGGGAGGGGATGGGGCGGGTGGGGGGGCAGTGGGAAGGTAGGGAGGATGCAAAGAGAGAGAGAGAGAGGGAGAGGGGAGAGAGGAGAGAGGGGGTCTGTGGGAAACCGGGGGACTGGAAAAGGGGGAGTCCCAGAGAAAGTGCAGTCTTGGGGATGAATAGGGTCAGACGGTGTGAGTTCATTTCAGCGAGGAGAATTCCCACAGATCCTACACGAGGGGCAGACGGCCAGGAGCAAGGCAGTGACTCGAATGGAAATTTATTAAAATGCATTCTGGGTAGAGGGGATGAACTGTAGCAGTTTTGTACTCTAGTGTCTGTATTGCCACCACATTTGTTCACACTATTCAGCCATGATAAACACAACGGCGACATAACTATAGCTACTAATGTGCATCTAGTGTGCACTCACTCGACTGCTGCCTTTTTTACTTTTTTTGTAGACCTGAGTACAATTGTAATTTCTCCTCCTGTGTTACTGTTCTGTGCAGCCCCCTCCCCTAATATATCATGCCAATTTTAGATCATATATTTGAGAAAAGCCTATGTAATAAATAACTGTGCCACACACACAGGCTACCCACAAGTATTAGACACCTCTCCTTGCAGGATCTCCCTGCCTCGGACCCCAGGAGGGAGCCCAGTCACAGGCTTTGAACTGTGATTTGTATATAGTACAACAGAAAGCCCCTTTTAGACTGACACTAAACCAGTCTAAATCAGTCCAACACTGATTCACGTCACCATTCTCCTCTTTGTCTCTCCTCTCTTCTCCTGCTGGCTATTTCAAATTCATCTTCCTGCCCTCAGGAACTACTGCAAAAGGGCGAAAAAGTTTACTTAGTCACACTGAGTTTAGGGAGATGAGGAAAGTCTGTGGTTGCATGTGTGTGTGTGTGGGCGAAGGTGTATGTGTGTTCACTCTCGCGTGTCAGTGTGGTTTGCTCTTGTGTGTGTGCGTGTGCAAAATGCAGAAATGTACACACACACACACACACCCTGTTTGATCCAGAGCTAGCCCTGCAGCTCCCAGAGACTCAACAAAAGGCCTCCTCTATCCATTGTATGAGCGGTGTGTTTCCCAGGAGAGCGCAGGCTCAGAGAGAGAAGGGCCCCAGATCGCTTTCTCCTGACATGGATGTTTATTCGCTCTATGGTCCAGCAGAACACCCTCAAAAAGGACCGGGCCTTTGCAGCATTTTGACATGCATGACACACAGTTTTGGGAAAAGAGAAGAGGGGCTGGAGGGTGTGAGGAAGGAAAAAGAGAGAGTGACAGATGAACAGACATGCGAGACAGACAGACAGATAGTCTGTTGAAGGTGTTCTCAGTGCACTCATATGAAAAAGAATATTCATGGCGTTCTCCGCCATTTTATTTGCTCCTTGTCTTTACACTAGTCAGCTTTCTTGTCAACCTTGTTCATGAATGTAGATCCACCCGGTGGGTGGGTAGAGATTTCCCCCTGATCTTGACAAGCTCTCCCATCCCTGACTGCATACTAATTCCCCCCCAGAACTACTGAACCAATGTAAAACAAATACAAATTGCTTGAGAGGCAGGGTCTTGGGAGGTTAGCAGAAAGTAGCTGTCTATTGTGTGTCTGTAATTAATCAGATTGTCTGCTGTGGACAGAGAAGCTTACAGGGGGACGGCTATATGATATCTTTAGGAAGCCGTCAATATGAGTTTAAAATCCTGAGCTAATGAAGGGAAGTGTAGAGAAGCCGACCCATTCATTCAGCAGTCAATTAAAAGTCCATCAAATGTTCAATGCGATCAGTCGGACAATAACTGATTTTGACAAAGACGTCTCCGTATTTCACTTCATAGGCGATGATCTCTTCTCAGCGGGCTCAGTTGTCTTTATCTAAGAGTTTTAAACGCCACCTATCAGAGTACTTCACGTTCTCCGGCAATATCTAAAAGTTTTCTGTGAGACTGAGAGTGCCTGCGGGGTTGGCCATAGATCTCGGTAGAGCTGCAGAAGCCGACAGTTGAAAACAAACATGGTAGGCTGATACCATCTAATCTGTTGAACACCATTATCGTCTAAGATATCGCTATACTGCCCCCCCCTCTCCAGTCCATACCCGCACGCACCCGCCCTCCAAACCAGACTTACTCTCTCCCTCTACACCCTTTGAGGTAAAAGCTTGTGTGTTGAGGCTGAGAGTGAATGTAAGCCATTGTTACGGTGTAACCGGACTCCACAGCAGGTTGTTTGATCCTGTTTTGGGCCTGAAAAGCCTTCTTTTTTTTTTTGTTCTTGAACCACCACATCAGCTGAGAGGTTCAGACAACAGACTCTATTTGTAGAGTCCTCTGTCTGTCTGCTTCTTTTTCTCCTTTTTTTCATCCTCACTTTGTCTCTCTTTGTCAGTCTAAATCTCTCATCCAGATTCAGGTTCGAGTCCGAAGCTTTAATTACCATATAGAGGAGCGTGCACTCATTCACATACTGTACTTAAGACACAAACGTATGCTTTTAGACACACTCTGTCGCTCTCGATTTCTCCCTCGCTCTCTCTCCTTTTTTCTTTTAAACAGGATCTTCTTGTACCTCTCTCTCTGTACAGCCACTGGGATTATATTTCTCTCTTGCACCTCTGGTACGGCAACAGAATCTTACTGGAAAGTGTAAATGACAAAAAGCTGTAGTAAATTGTTTTGTTCGACCACAATACTTTTCCAAGCCTCTTGTTGTGTTCCTGTTTACCCAACATCATCTCATTATTTACATTACAACGTATTACCACGCCGCCGTATTGTCGAACGTTTTGGGGCGCTTACTTGCACTTCTACGCCTTTTGTTACTGTTTTGACCCATTGTGTTCTCAATTTATGATCTGTTTGGCGTTCAGTGTGGACAATGCGCATGCAAATACCCTCGTCCCATTATGCTGGCTGTCTTTGTACGTCAGCTTTCTTCCCTAAGAGGTATAGATGAAGAGTTGGAAGGGGGGTGGAATGGCGCTGTATGTTTTTTGGAGGGAGATTTGTGTGGGCACACACACACACACACACACACACACACACACACCCATCTGTGCCCCCTCAACCCATTTCAGATGTGAGAAACTGTACCTTCATTTGCATAAGAATAATTGACACTTCAAATTAGCCTTCCAATCAAAGAGGACTCTTTTTTTTCAGCATATGTGCAGACGTTGAGCGCTGCCATGCTGGAGAATATGAAAGGGAGGGCAAAAAGAGAGCGCGGATGGGAGGGGACGCGTCATAAAAGATTAACCCTTTCATTTCCTCATCTCAGAGTAGAGGATTTGATGTGCCTTTTTATTGCAAATATAACTTTGATATACAGTAAAACAGACTTTTGTAGGGAAATAATAAATGATTTCTTCTCTAAATCAAGAGATCGTATGACTGCCTGGTGGGGCTTTTTTTTCTGATTGATATAGGTATTTACCTTTGAAAGCTTTAGGTGCACTGACTGTGTTATGTGCACGTTTACACGTCTATATTCACCTCAGTGGCATTGGGCGCAGGCCAAGAGAGTGAGTGCTATTAAGTAGAGTGTGTGGATGTGTGAGGGTTTGCCCACATTAAACCATTAAAGCAAGTGCAATGTTGAATTATTGATAATGGCTAATGAAAAGGATAAGGATAAACTACAGGCTTAACCATAGCCCTGAGGGCTAACACACACACATGCACACAGACGCCATTCATTTCCCCTGTTCAACATCTATTTTTAAGTTTTGTCAGACCAGATTTAAACTGGTACTAACATATTCTCTGTCTATATCTCATTGTTCCCTCCATTCCAGTTACATTACAACCCACTCCAGTTAAGAGCACTGAAGGCCCCGACACTGGGACAAGATAGCAGCTGTGTGTTTCCAGGCCTCCCCAGCTGACAAGCAGAGAGATTTTTTTTTTTTAGGCTGAGCCGGTTTTCGGGGAGAATAAGGGACGGGGATTCAGTTTTGGGGGAAGGGGATAGAGAATGGGGGTTGAGGGTTTTGGGGGTTGAGGGATGAGGGTGGGGAGGGGGGGGGGGGAGCCTCGGCGCCAGCCCCTCTGAAGCGCTCAGCATCCCCCCGCTTATGGGATGGCGGATGTGTCTGGGGGTATCCATGACAACACTGCTGCATGCCAGCGACATACCACGGCAACAACATGGCCATGTAGAGTTGGTGTTGGTGTGTATGCAGATCCATTAAGGCCCACATATCTTGGTGACATTAATATTCACTCAGTCAGACAGGCAAAGCTGTCTGCTGTTAGACAGACATCTTTTATCTCAGCCTTCGACTCACAGGCTCAATGTGACTATCTCCACTGTATACATACTATAAGTGAATGTAAGCCAGCCTCTATATAGTCTGACACAGTTGTCATGGAAAGCACCTTCTTGCTAATGATTCAGCGTGGCACAGTTTTATGCTTGTACTATATATTTTATATTTTCACAGACACAGAGAGGGGCACCCTCACATTCACTCAGGTCATGAAGCACAGGTCACCTACTCTCTAACAAACATGCACACACACTCTCACACACACACACAGGCTCACACAGTCACACTCGTAGCTCTTGCACAGATCCAGCTGTGTTATAATAATCCCATCTGGGACGGCCTGGATTCTCACTATACCACATAATGATGCTCTGATGACTTCCTGTGTGTGTGTGTGAGTGTGTGTCTGTAAAAGAGAGAATGTAAGGTGGTGTATGTGTCATGGGTTATATACTGTTTTATTTTTTTTTAAAACCCACATCCCTGCCCACACACACGCTCACATACACATGCATGTAGAGTCAAACTTGGATCCTGTGGGAGGGTATTTTTAACCCTGACTGCCTGCGCATTTGCTGAGGGGTTAAAGGGCCGAATGGTGAATCAAGTAAATAATTCACAATAGCTGAAACTCTTTCGATGTAACGTCGGAATGAAGGGGGGAGGGAGACCAAAGAGAGTTACGTAGTGGGACCCAGTAGTCCTGACCAATCCTGTTTAGTGTTTAGAGTTAACTGCACAAAGTAGAGAGAAGCAAGTAGGTCAAAATAAATATATACCCAATAAATCATATAGGACTCATCATCTGATTCCATGCAGCGTCTCTAAAATGATATGTATACCTTGCATGTATGTGTGCTTGTTTCATATCTAATGCACTAAACATTACTCCTATCCTGTGTTTCTAGGTTGGATGGAGACCTTGTAGATCATGACCCAGAAACAAATGGCATAATGGCTGGAGTCTCCAGGCTAAAGACGTCAAGGATATTCAGCTGATCTCAGAGGTGACTGCGCTCTCTCCTTTCAAGCATTACGGTTTCTGCCATCTTGTTATATGGGCTATATTTTACGAATTCCCTGCTATGGATCAGCAGTCGCTGCATCCTCTTTTTTTTCTCAGTGAATTCTTTATGAAAGTGTCTGCATTTCTGAGTGACATTGCTTCTGTCAAACGGCTGATTGAAGGAGACACTGAGAGAAATGCTGTGCTAATGAAATCGCCTGACCCACATCCTTTAGTGCGATCCATTTCTCCAAAGACACAGAAAGGGCATTTATACAGGTAAACCATGACTGGTCCCCGAAGTGAAAAAGGTTTTTTTCAGAAGGAAGAGGAGCATCCATTATTTACTATACTGGGGTTGCTAGACACTTAGGAGATAATGCAGTGCTTCAAGCATACAAAACATAGAGCCTCCTCGGTGCTGGCGAGGCCATTGTTGTGTGTTTTGAACATGTCTGTTTCCATCCATACTGACAGATGAAAAAGAATATGTCTCCCTAAGGTTCAAAAGCATGGACAGAGATATAAGATGGAGAGGGATGGAATAGGATGGTGGAGAGATGTGTTTGTGTGTGTCAGCGACATCTTCTCATGCAACGGTTCGTATAATATCTTACGAAAAAGTTAATGCTCCTTTTTAGTTTGTTTTCCTACAAAATGATGTCCAGCAACACCTGACAATGTACACTCGTTACATGCATGCAGTCTTTTCAAAATAAACTTCCATCTTCACAGGAAACAAATTCCTTTGGTTTAGGCAAGAAAGCTACTTAGTTAGGCTTAGGAAAAGATCGACTTGGTTAAGTTTAGGCAAGAACACTACTTAGTTAGGTTTAGGAAAAGACTGCGGTTTGGGTTAAAATACGGGAAGTGGCGTTACTTAAGTTCATAACTTACGAGACAAATAATTCAATGCTGACTTCTGGTTTCACACGGGACACGGAAAGGTTGGTGTTTTTTGACCCAACAAACCAACCCGACCTCCTCCCTACGCGGCATTTGCCGCTATTTATATCTCCTGGTTCATGATTATGTTAATTACACATGAATTGATTTTGTCGGATATACACGAATTACAGTGCATTACTTTTCGTATGTATAGCCACGAACAGTGTATGAGACCAGTCTGGTGTCAGTCATATCTTTTTGGTGTGCATTTGTGTCCATGTGTGTCTATTTATTGCCCCCACTCTGTTTGTTGGCATCTGTATGTATAGCAGCCAGACCCAGCCCGGTCCTAGATTATAGAATGTAAATGAAGTAGTCATACACATAGTGCAAGCACGTTTTACCTGTATGCATCATGTTACTCCTGCACTGAGTCTGTATCAGTAGTCTCTTCCAGCTCTGATAGGCTTCAGTCGAGTCGTATCCTCTGCAGATCAGCAGCAGCATCAGTTGCCTCCTCCTGGAAAGTGGAGGCATCTGACTGCAGTCTACTGGGAGTAGTTAGCAGAAGGAGAGCAAGGCATACAACTCCTCCACCCTGTTATCAGACTTGGGGCAACACCAGGCACTACTTTCTGCTTTTGTCGATTTCCCGTGGGACCCTTTGACACAAAATCCTTTTTTGTGGATGAGGGAAGACCACTCCCAAAAAAATCCTGTATTTTTCCGCATAAATGCGCATTGTGATGGAGAGCATGACAGCTATCCATGTTTGTGGATCTGGTATGGGAAAATCTGGGTCTACTGGCATTGAAGAATCCCCAAAATTAGAATGACTATATTTATTTATTTTAAATCCTAGACATGTTGCTTAGTGAATTACAACATGTGTTGAAAATCATTACACTTTAAAGGGGACATATCATGAAAACTCATACATTTGGGTATCTGGAGTGCTTATCAACCCACAAAATGTGAAATAAGACAAACCCAGTCAGTTTTTTGTGGGCTGCCTAGATCAGAAAACACGTGATTCAACAAACCAATTAGATTTGGCTCCCCTTCCTATGTCTCATGGAAGCTCATGAGAATATATCGCCCACAACTTGAGAACTACCTTTGCAAAAGTGCATTTCAGACAGATGGTGAATACAGGTATATTCAGACAGACAGTATGTGGAAAATATGTTTTTGAACATTAAAGCATGTAAACTTGTTCTAGGAGAAACCTTTAAATACAAGTATGAACCTGGAAATGAGCATGATATATCCCCTTTAAGGAGTATCTTTTTTTTTTTTACACCTTGTGTTTCATATTCCATGTTTTGGCTATTGTTCCTTGTGGCTAAGACATTAGCATAAATCTTCACCAGTTTCATTGCAAAGGCCCCAGGATAATGACATTGCTAGATACAGAGTGTGTGGAGCAATGCAAAAAAAATGGATGATCAGACAATTTTTAACCACCACCAATAACGCCCAGTTTGATTCAGTTAAACTGGGTCAATCTGGCAATTAAAGAGAGAAAAGCAAGATAAACTTAAAACAGACATGTTGCAATGCCCCGTGGATCTGCTGTCTCTATGGCTACGTTCCAAATCATATACATTTTCTTTTTACTTTTAGTGCATACTGCAGCTGTCCCAACAAAGTACATACTGTTGAATGCATACTACTTCGTCATAACATCGCGCCTTGAGCTTTGACCCTCTTGCTCATATATCCGCTGCACAGAGGATTGTGGGTCAGAATAGCCAGAAAAGCATGTTGGCTTGCATACTGCAAAATGCAACGGATGTAGTAGGACATCCTGGTAATTTTTGGCATACTGCATTTGACATACTATATATTGGGACATACTAGATCTTTTTCTGGCATTTTAAATACTATGGTAGTATGGGTATTGGAACGCACAGTATCTAGAGCTGTCTCAAAATGTCTATCTCTACAGTTAACGTATGAAATGTTATCACAACTGATTTAAAAAAATATGCCCAAGTTTGTAAAAGATGACTTTACTTTTACTTCTCACCCATTATCCTGGTTTGAGAAGATGGCTTGCATAAGGCATCTTGTTTATACTAACAAGCCTTTGTATCTTCCTTAAATACTGTATGTAAGACAGAAGTGCATGAATGTGTTACATTTCAGGCTTTTTACATGTCCACATCTCAGGTGAGGAGCTAGGTGGGCATGTTTAGGAAACATGTAAAGGCAACAAAGGGTCTGAGAGCAAAAATAATGATTCTATATCGTGATTAATTTTGTGAAAGTACCCACTTTTACAACCGTTGTTTATCATGTATAGTGTTGTTTGTGCAGCATTGTTGCAGCTGTTTTCAGTTCACCTTATAAACACCAAGCACTCATCTATCTGCTGGTGATTGTTAAAGGCGCTGTTGATAACAATGATAACATTCAGCCACTCGATGCTGCATTCTCTCTCACCCGTTCCATTGCATTTGCTTCACAACAAGTCGTTGCCAGGCAGTTACCGTCAAGCCTTGTTAGAAGTGGGAACCAAACGTCAGATATCTTCCACAGAGATAAACAAAACATTAATTTTGGACATAATAATTCACAATCATGATCATTGTTTTTCAGGAAAAGCAATACTTTCATTGGGAACCTTTCTTAAAGCTCTGTGGATGTATTATATATATATATATTTTATATTTTTCTACATAAAAATATTATCAATAAGACCTTTTAATGTTTTGTTTTGATGTAACCCAAATATCAGAGTTACTGAGAACCATCAGCAAAGCCCTGGACCCATGCACATACACACACACACACACTGCGGACATCATCCTTCTATATAGGCATTAAACTGCAGTGTCAGCAGAGAAGATGAGGAGGATGCAGAGAGAGGCACATGTAGCTTTGACGAAGATCAGCTGACAGGCAGGCCAGGAAGGCAGTGTGTGCCCTTGAGGTGCAGGCAGGGTGGTGTGCTTGACTTGTCTGAATCCACCTCCCTTCATCTTTTACAGTTGGGCTGAGTTTGGGTGTTGATGGCCCAGGGACCCCCTGCCAACCCCGAACTGTTTTTTACTGTCAGCCAAACATCAGAGAAATTTGTTGAAGGAGACAGCGTGGCCAAAACAGTATTTTTGTACTTTGCTGACTTATAGCAACTTTCAAGAGATTTCAAGCATCTGACAAGATAAATCATTTAGAATAAACCTTTAGGAACACCTCCGTTGAAGACATGGGATCCTAAAGTGACGTGTCGCTCTTTGTTGTCTGATGCAGACAACGACACCACACACTGAAGATTTAACCCAGCCAGTCACACATCCTCGCAGTCTCAAATGACCCCAGCTGTTCTATACGGCCCATACATTCACGTTGGGCCCCAGAATACCTTTCATGCTTGTCAACAAGCTCTATAGTTTCGGGGAAATGCAATACCATAATGTCTTTCTGGAGGAAGGGAGTGTCAGGTATGGCAAAGGGTAATGGAGGAAGGGCTGGAGGTGCAGGTAACCCAGGTTAGGCCGGGTGTAAAGGGGATCCGATAAGGCGTTCCCCAGACCCTACAGTCTCCCAGTCTCTTCTATGGGAGAATAATAAGCAGCTGTAACCCTGAGACACTCCCAGGCCTGTGTCCTCAGCTACAAAAACCTTCACCGGGGCGTCTTATCGGGTTCTAAGGATATCACGTAAGACAATACATGTGAGAAGTGCAGTCGGGACAATGGGAGGAAAGTGCAGCGTGATATGAGGGGGACTAATGTCAGCGGCTATTGTCGAGGCCTTTGTCACCGTCAAGTACACCGGGAACTCGCAGCTCACTGAGCTCCTTTCATTCAAGAATCTTGCTTTGGGATGTGATGAAACTCTACAACAAGTGATGTCCCTCATGCTTCAACTGCACACACAGAGGTTATGTGTTTGTTGAGGATAAACTATAACCAACAGGTTGCTGTAAGATCCCCTCTGGCTGGGAATGAAAAAATCTGTAAACTTGCCTTTGAAAGTGTTGTGATACACATGAGTTCACGCTTTGGTGCTTTGATTAAATGATATCTAATATAAGATAAATGGTCAACTGAGATTTCTGGAATGTCTTTGAGGTGTTTTAATCATTTTCATATTTCTCTTTTTTAAGGTATACCGCCTGATCGACTAGAGAGGAGCCTGAATACCATCAAGATGGGAGCTTCAAGATGTCCATAAATCTCACAAGCTTCACATTACTCTTCAACACCTGGACCTGCACTGTGCTCTTTATTTCTGTCAACTGGTTATATAAGATTATTTAGCCAAACTGACAAATGCTGTGAACTTGCACTAATAAACCAATTTATTTATATATATATATATTTTTTATTATTTTTATATGGGAGACTAGAAAATAAGATGAAAATATTCTTCACATTGAAACTTGTATTCATTTCATGTAATTGATTGAGTCTAACAAGTATATTTTTGACAGCTAAATAAAAGCATTTTTTTCCCTTTAAGTGATGTTTTAGTGCGAGTTATTTCCTCCTCTCTGTGTAGTGCTTTGGCACTCCAGGTAAAGAACAATGTGCTTGACATAATTGGGTCCTATTTGGTTATGAAAAGAGCACGCGTGCTGATAAAAGCTGGCAGGGTGATCAAAGCGCCACGCGTCCCGATCAAAATCCTACACCTGACACAGTTGTAGTTTATCCTGACAGACTAACGAAATGTGGGGAAACAGGTTCAGACGGTACCAAGAAGCCTCCCTGTTTAAAATTGGCTGTGCTGTTTTTGGTGTACTACTGTATGTCTGTCAAATCAAACGTACCTGCACGTGCAAAATCTGGAACAACAATTAAAAACTAGAATGATCCTATGCTTCTTTTCTACTTGTGTTGCCTTTTCCTCTCCATGCTGCATGTCAGGTTTATGTTTTTGAAAGAAATCTGACTTTTGTATCCCTGTCAAAGTTGCCCTAAAATTCCATTCACACTACAACAAGACGGATCAAAAGTAGGATCCATAACATCTTTGACAAATTGTTTCTTATGGGGAAAGAAGCCTCATTTTTCTCCCTTTTATACTCTCCATCTTTATGAGCCTCTCCATTTTCCCTTCTCCTTCCTAATCATATTAATTCTCTCCGTCCCTCCCTACTTAACATTCATTCTCGCTATTTTTCTCACGCTTACGCCATCTTCATTTCCTTTGCCAGCATCACTCTTCCCTTCTTTCCTACAACCGTCTTTCAGTCCCGTTTCCCCCCTCCCCCCTTCCACTTCCCCCACCCTTACCCATTCTCTTGCTACCTTTTTCTCTCTCCCTTGTCTTTCTCTCCCTCTCAGATGTCAGATCACAGTCTACTCTTCCGCTTGCCCTGTCATCACATTTTTCACACAACCCCATCCCTTAATTGGGCCTGTATCATCATATCATATCATGTAGAATATCTGATCACAGCAAGAGATGAAAGATGGCCTCCACCTATCCCCTCACAGACAGACAGACACACACATATACTGCAGATTCACACGAACACAAACACACACGTGTCAGTGGTCGTATGGGACAGGAATCCAAGCTGATGGCTGTGTACTTTTTTTACACCCCATGTTTGCACCAAGTTGTCGATGTGATTGTTACAGTGTGACAGGTGAGATGGTGTGTATTCCAGGAGTGTCCACTGATGTTTGTATCAACCGCTAGTGGCTTTTGTGATGAGACAAAGGATGCCCTGGAGCCAGCCGTGTCACATCTACAGGTAACTAGCGAAATAAAGGAAACATCAACAAAAAAAGTGTCTCAGGAGTGTTAAAATAGCTCCAACATGTCTCGGCATCAACTTGAAGGATGCAACATGAAATCTTGTGCAAGATATCCAGACATTCCTGCTGGTGGCAGAAAATGCTTCAAAAATATGCTGTGACAATTAGCCATATAATGAAATAAACTGACACGGGTTACTGGTTGATGTTGTGTTCATGTTCTCCAATGGCTACTTCTATCCAGATGGATAAAAGTGGCAGTGACACAGAGGCCACACCTACAAAGTGCAGCATTAAACTGAACCCCCTGACAAGCATATGGCGTCACACAGCTGCACCATCTTAATTTACTTTTCCTTAAGTCTCAAATTCCAGACAAATCTGATTAAAGTTGTATTAGCATTTTGTCATTTCCATCTCATTAAATCTTATCATGATCATGTCATTTTGGACAGTCATGAAGTGTCAAAGGGCAAATGTTTTCACTTGAATATTGAAGTTCCTCTACATTGGTTCTTGTACAACGGTTGATGATTATTTTCATCGTCGATCAATCTGTTGATTATTTTCTCGACTAATCGATTAGTTGTTTTGTTTTTAAAATGTCAGAAAATGATGAAAAAAGGTCGATCAGTGTTTCCCAAAGCTCAAGATGACGTCTTCAAATGTCTTGTTTTATCCACAACTCAAAGATATTCAGTTTACTGTCATAGAGGAGTAAAGAAACCAGAAAATATTCACATTTAAGAAGCTGGAATCAGACAATTTTAACTTTTTTTCTTAAAAAAATACTCAAACCGATTAATCGATTATCAAAATAGTTGGTTATTAATTTAATAGTTGAGAACTAATCGATTAATCGTTGCAGCTCTACCACAGTTTGCGGGTGTGGCCTGTCTCAAACATATAATGGGCAAATTCTAGCTACAGAAATGTTAAACCATAAGATGAAGGTGATCAAACAGCTTATCAAGCCCCTATGTAATAGTAGAGCTGTTTTTTCCAACATTTTTTACTTGAAACAGGTTGTATGTGGTGAGCAGTTTAACCAAAGAGTGATCATTTGAATCCTTTTGGAGGCCTAAATATGTAAAACTATCCACCATTTCCCACAAAATCATGTGTGTGTATCTAGCACAGAGTAGATTTTGATTTGTGGTTTATCCCAGTGAAGCCTGACGTTTATGGAGAAACAGTTGTGCATATTATTATTGTTGTGTATACAGTGCATACAGTATCTTGTGTCACTAAGTGGGTCTGAAGTCCTAAAACAGGTCAAAGGTCAAACGTCAACCATCTTGTGTGCATGTAGTTTTATTTAGTACGGATTCAATTTTTCAAGAACAGCATGCGTTGGTCTGATTATTACTTCTTTCTAAATGTGATCTACACCATAAAGCTGCTTTGAATAAACATTTTTTTTCTCAAAAATGCTTAAATGCTTCTTACACTGTATATCCACAGGAACGGTGGACTAAAAATATTTCCATCTGTTGGTTAACAGAAGGACTGTAGTTTGAATCAGGACACAATATAGGTCACATGCCTGTTTTCTGTGGGTTTTCTCTGATTAAACAAATATCCACACATTACAAGCTGTTTGTAGTTTTAGGCCAACATTATGATTAATTCCATCCATCCATCCATCTGCAACCGCTTATCCCGTTAGGGGTCGCGGGGGGGCTGGAGCCGATCCCAGCCGACATTGGGCGAAGGCAGGGTACACCCTGGACAGGTCGCCAGTCCATCGCAGGGCATTATGATTAATTAATATAATTAATTCAACTACTTCGGGTTTCCTAAGCAGCTAGAAATTGTTAAGATCATGGTTTGTTTAATTCTTAGAGCGCAGAGCCCAAAATAAGTTGCAAGCCTGTTTCTGTTTTCTCCTGACATGACAAGAATACTAATATGTTTTAATGAGCGTGCTGGGTTCTAGCATGGGAATACATTTCTCATTTAGATCCCGGGCTGGGAAACCATTCAGAGGGTGTTGCATATACTGTACATACACGCAACATGATTCTGTATCTTGATGAACACTTCATCAATAATGTTCACCACAGATCATATTGTATCACACTGGCTGGTGGATGAATGTGCAGTGAAATCCAATAGAGACAGATTCAAACACGTGAAGACATGGATCCTGCTTTAAACAGGTCTTCCTGGAATCATAATGCAGCTGTCTACATCTTTCAGTACAATTGAATTGAGCCAAGAGCATTTGGGAACCACAAAGATCTCAGATGACACTTACTCAGGATTGATCTCCTGAAGGCAGTAAAAAATAAATGCATGAATTCTACTATTGATGCAGAGCTTTGAAAAAAAAAAAAAATTATTTTTTACATTAAGGTGTTTTTTGGCCCGGGAACATGACCTTGGAAGCTGCTGGCGAGGAAAAGTAAAGAATAAAACTTCTAAACTCCATTATGTGATAGAACTTTTCTCCTCCTTTCTTTGTCTCCCTCTCTTTTTTTTTCCACGAGACGGCACAGTATTTCACTTTTATCTACAGATAGCAGGACTTTGTTATCTTATTTTGTTTGGGAGAAGATTCACAAGTACTATCCGCCCCATGATCCCAACAGACGACAAGATACAGAACTCTAAGTCTGGAAACTTCACAGTGAGAAAAATGAGGTCTTACTGAAACTACCTTTGATGTGTGTTTAACTCTCTGGTTAAAGAAGATCTGGAAACCAAAGAGGCTGCCGGCTGCATAGTGTTACAGAGCTATAAAATGCAATACAGGGATGTGTGCAGATTTTAAAACGCAGCTTGTTTAAGATCACAACTGAAATCTGGTGCTGGAAACTGGCGTTTGATTTGGATTATTCAAGGTTGTTGGGGGTTAAAGGGGCTTTACTCAACTGTTTTCAAATGAAAATAATGTCACAAGTTAACTGTGTTTGATCGACTTTCAGATACATCAATCTATCTCTGCAGATCAGCTGTTACCCACCTTTTTTTGTCTGATGTACCTTCACAGCCAGGTACCTAGTGGGCCTCAATGCCACCAACAGCAATGTGTGGAAAAAAAAAAAGATTTAAATTTTTTTTTTCGTTTTTCTTCAGTATTAGAATAATACATACATAAGCTGGTGTTTTTTTCTCTCTGCACCAGTTGGTGTCAATTCAAATTTCCAATTATTTATCATTCTCGTTGTCTTACACATACCGTAATGAAGACTCACATCTGGCATAGCCTATTAGACATTTCTTTATTTGTATTGTAAGTTTGGTTCATGCATGGAATTAAAAAAAAAGGCTACCGTGAAAAGAAAGCATATTTTCTTTAGTATTAGTGAGTAGTTAGAATCCTGGTCCACACTCCAGACCAGGGGTCGGCAACCTTTACTATCAAAAGAGCCATTTTAGACAAAAAAAAATAAAATAAATCTGTCTTGAGCCGCAAAACATTTGAGCATCGTGATGAAGGTAACACAGTTTATAGTCTAATTATGTAGTTTATAAATCTAATGCAGTGAGGGCCCAAGTGCAAATGTACTACGGAGTATTAGGGCCACATTGAGAGAAAAAAAATCTGAGATTTCCAGAATAAAGTCAGAACTTTACGAGGAAAAGGTCGTAATATTACGAGAATAAAGTCATAACTTTAAGAGAAAAAACGTCGTAATATTACGAGAATAAAGCCATAACTTTACGAGAAAAAAGTCGTAACATTACAAGAATAAAGTCATAACTTTATGCGAAAAAACGTTGGAATATAACAAGAATAAAGTCATAACTTTACAAGAACAAAAATCGTAATATTACAAGAAAAAAGTCATAACTTTCCGATAATTTTTTTCGTAATATTACGAGAATAAAGTCATAACTTACCGAGAAAAAAAATTAAATAACACGTAAAATTACTAATTTATAATATTATTCTCATAATACTACGTTATTTTTCCTCGCAAACCTATGACTTTATTCTCGTAATATTACGACAGATTCATCTTTTTCCCTCAATGTGGCCCTAATACTCCGTCGTACCATAGACCTACAACAATGATAAATAAAAATGAAAATGTAAACAAAAGAAAGTTATTAATTTCCACTAATTTTTTTATAAATCCACAGGGAGCCACTGGAGAGGAACTGAAGAGCATCATGAGGCTCCAGAGCCGCAGGTTGCAGACCCCTGAGTTAAAGTGATAAACACCTTATATTGTCCTCTTTTAGCTTATGTGTAGTAACTTATTGTTTTGATACCACTGGTTACAGGTTTTAGTTTTCTCATTATTTGGTCTTTATATTTTGTTCTTTTATTGTTGTTTTTATTTTGTCTGTATTTCATTGTATCTGTGCAAGCACTTTGAAACTATGTTTAGAAAGGTGCTATACAAATAGAGATTATTAATATTATTATTATCATTATTAGATATTTCTTTATTTGTATTGTAAGTTTGGTTCATGCATGGAATTAAAAAAAAAAGGCTACTGTGAAAAAAAGGCATATTTTCTTTAGTATTAGTGAGTAGTTAGAATCCTGGTCCACACTCCAGACCAGCTGGTGGCGGTAATGCGCCATAAAGTTGTTTGCAAACCAGTATTAAAACACCAACGCAGAAGAAGAAGATTTGAGAGGTCAAGCTGGGAAATATTAAATGAAATCAAGACAGAAAGAGTGGAGTTAAATGAAAAAAGACAAATGAAAGGGTTAAATGATAATGGATAATGAAAGGGCCAAAAAAGGTGGAGCTTAAAAAGGTTAGCAGAGAGAAAAAGAACAACATTCCCGATGCTGATACTGCAAAATATTTAAAGATAACCAATTTCTTACTAATCAAAATTAACGTGGATGATGCCAGAGCCACGCACAACCATGCTGGCTAGCTGTAGCAGTGATAAGAGAGTCCGTCGACACCAAATGAAGAGGGGGAAAGAGAACAGACAAGCTGGCAAGAAGAGCCACTGCAGAGGACCTCCATGAGGACTTCCCAGCAGGTGGGTGATTAGCAGCAGCAGTAGGCTACTGCCAATGCTGTAAGTTACCAATGGCTTTAATTGATTTCTTAATTGTGTTTCAGAGCATTGTATTTTGTTAATTGGCTTTAACT
Source organism: Sebastes fasciatus (assembly GCF_043250625.1). Classification (NCBI taxonomy): domain Eukaryota; kingdom Metazoa; phylum Chordata; class Actinopteri; order Perciformes; family Sebastidae; genus Sebastes; species Sebastes fasciatus. The sequence goes on along the minus strand of NC_133800.1, from coordinate 18,940,899 downwards.
GATTGTACCTACAGCTGTAAATCCTGTGTTGTTGAAATACAGGTGAATGTATTTCTAGTGCAGGGGTCAGCAACCTTTACTATCAAAAGAGCCATTTTAGTCAAAATAATAAAAAAAAATCTGTCTGGGGCCGCAAAACATTTTAGCATTGTGATGAAGGCAACACAGTTTATAGTCTAAGTATGTAGTATTTAAGTCTAATCCAGTGAGGGCCAAAATGTACTACGGAGTATTAGGGCCACATTGAGGGAAAAAAATCGGAGATTTCCAGAATAAAGTCATAATATTACGAGGAAAAAGTGGTAATATTAAAAAAAGAAAGTCATAATATTACGAGAATAAAGCCATAACTTTACGAGAATAAAGTCTTAATATTATGAGAATAAAGCCATAACTTTTCAAGAAAAGAAGTCGTATTATAACGAGAATAAAGTCATAACTTTACGCAAAAAAAAGTTATATTACGAGAATAAAGTCATAACTTTTCGAGAAAAGTAGTCGTATTATAACGAGGATAAAGTCATAACTTTACGAGAAAAAAAAAAATAACAAGTAAAATTACTACTTTATAATATTGACTTTATTCTCATATTACTACGACTTTTTTTCTCGTCAACTTGTGACTTTATTCTCGTAATATTATGACTTTTTTCTCGAAAACTAATTTTAATTTTTTCCCTCAATGTGTCCCTAATACTCCGTCGTACTGTTGTACCATAGACCTACAACAATGATACATAAAAATTAAAATGCTAATAAAAAACAGTTATTCATTTCTATTTTTTTGAAAATAAAAATAAATAAAAACAGATACAAAATAATAACAAACAAAACAAGAGTAATAGTGTCTGAAAAGGAGTAGGTAGAAGTAAAACTTATATATCTCTACACCTTTCTCACTTCTCCTCTATTAACTCATATATCATAGAATGATAATATAATATATAAACTATCCCAGATTTATTTACATCCCAAATTAAATATATGAACAGCATCCCAAGTTTATTTACAACCCACATATTCATCTGGAGTTAAAAAGTAGATATAAACCAACCCGTAACACAACTGTGTTCCTATAAATGGTACTGTAGATCATGTTGAGATGCAGGTGCATGTTTGTCTTAGTATGCTGTTGGCGTTAATTGTCCATCCATCTTCAACCGCTTTAATTGTGTGTGCTGTAAATCCTGTTGAGGTACAGCAGGTGAATTTAATTATTGTGCTGTTGGCTGCAGGTCAGTGTACTACTGCTGGCACAAATACCATTTTCCGGGTTATTCGAATCGACAGGGATGAAGACCGACTACAACACAAGCTGTCATATTTTCCTCAAACTCACCTTTATTATTCACTAATATTGTACAAGGGATACACCGATCCAACTTTTTCAGTCCTGATACTGATATCGATACCTGGGTACCGAGTACCGATCTGATACCAGTGTTTAGTTAATAAGCTGTGCAGTATGCCTCACTGTGTGGAAGTGATGGGTTCATTATTTTATGTGTAAGACAACATCAGACTTGACTTACACATTGCTTTCTTAACTTTGTAAAACAAAGTGTAACAAATAATTACATAGACATAAATTTACTGAATTGTTATTTATTATTAAGATAATAAATCGTACACCAGGAACTTGGTAAAAAAAAATCTTCAACTTTAACAGAAATTACAATTCAAGTATAATCCTTTTTAATTCAGCTACAAATTTGTCAAAACTTAAAGAGGAATTAAAATTCCAGTGAATAATGTATATAGTGTATAAACATAGAATTGAATAGATCGGCCCCATTGTCACCGATACCCGATCCAGCTATTTGAGTCAGTCAGCCCGATATCCGATCCGGTATCAGTTCATCCCTATATTACACTTTAATTTACTATCATTGTCTAATGGGAGATGAGTACAGAATTAAGAAGATTTTCCTTTTTTGTTTAAATGAAAACGGCTACAAAATAAACAATAATCTCATAAAATAAATTACAGTTATAGATCATGAAGGCGAGTGGGACCAGTGTTATGTTGAAGTCTGTTCCCACGTCGAATAGTGTTTCCCTCCTGTTAAAATGACAGCGCCCCCCTTGATGGTTAGGGTTAGGGATAAGGTTCAGGTTTAGGTAGGTGGGAAACGCATATCGACGGAGAAACAGTATTTGACACAACACCAATCCAGACAAAAAATGCCAGTGCCAAATTTCTTCCAGTCTGACCTTGTCCACAGTCCTGTCAGATGAACTCAAACACCCCTTCATCGTCAAGTTCCAACAAAGAGTGGTCATTTGAATTGATTTAAAACTGAATGTTACACAATACTATTAACTATATAAAGGTGGATGTCGTAACAATATTTTTTTGATACAACTGAAAGGTCAACATCAGGGCAGTCGGGTCAGTTAGGTCAAATTTGCATTTGTACCACTACCATTTGGAGTTGTATAGCAATTTCAACTATTTATCCATCGTTCACTAACTATAGTTTTCATGCACCCTCAATTGTAACGCATAGTGTCCAAATGTTACAGCTGACTCAATATTTGGATCTTGTTTTTTTTATTGTAATTAAATTTTTTTCTAATTAGTTTGATTGCTACTCCACAATCTTTCCATGAACCCCCCCTAGCAACTGCAGAAATACCCCCTGAGGTACCCACACCCCTGGTTGGGAATCACGTACTGTAGATGATCTCTGGATGAGAAAGTTGGTGATCTGACATCCTCTCTTCACAACAGCCTGCTATCACACACTGCCGTGACATGCACAGGCTGCCTTGTCGAAGCTGGACAGAAGACATTTCTCTGTAAAACATGTTGTGCGAATGTACATTTTGTTTGCGTGAGCGAGCGTGCACATGCGTGCGAATGTGTGCATCTTTCTCTTTGTGCTCGGGCCGAGAGTGATTGATTTTGAAGTGTAGAATCTTGACAGAGTGTTCGGCTATCCCAGGAGGCACGAGACCACAGGGCCGAAACAGACGAGCAGCCATCACTTTCTTCTCCTCTCTTTCTTCTTACTCTTTCTCTCTCTCTGTCCCCGTTCTCCTCTGCCCTCTCTCTCATTCCCCACATCCATCCACCCCGCCTTTCAATCTAACCCCTTTTCCTCCCTGCTATTTCTCCCCACCTCTCTGATGGGTTTATTGATATGTAATATTGATATTTATTGCTGGCTAAAATGAGCCGCCGTCTTGCAGGTGGTGGGTGGGGATTCCTGATGTGGGTCAATAAGAGACAGACATGCCTGGTGATTTGCTTTGAGGGAATTCACAGCTGCTGTAGCTTCATACTGCTGAGATATAGCCCGTGTCAAACTCTCATCCATAGGAAGGAAAAAAAAACAACAGAGATGTGAAATGGAAAGGTCTCAGGGAACATTGCAGATTTTCAATATTGTTTAAATAGAATAGCTTATTCGCACTCTACAATCTGTTCACTCACCCATCACTTATTGTCCACAGCTATTTACAGTATATAGGTACTGTACATGGAAGGCAGTGAGGAAATAAAGAGGTTCTGGTATACGTGCGGTAACAAATGAATCCATAAGTGCTCCTTCTGCCCGTATAGCATGTATTTGTGGCAGCCTGAAAACTATATTGAAGGTGAAAATATGGAATTCAATTTACACCAACACTTATGAAGCCATCATGGCTGCAAAATACAAATTAATTTTGTTAAATTACACTGATGATTGACAACGTATTTCCACAACAAAAAAGGAAAATAACTCTGGAAACCAGCACCCAGGAGAGCTCTGTTAGATCCTGGTGAGCCCACTCAATATAGCTGTGCAAACTTCAGATTTGAATTTGTGAATTGCAGCCTTACTGTGTAGTATCTTCAACCTGCTGGTTGTCACAAGGACTAAGGGTAACAAAACAGAGGCAGTGTTCCTCTCTGCTCCGCCATTAGTGATGTCGTGTCACCCACTCCTGGGGCTCCGGCTTTGTTTTCCCATCATGCCCTCGCTGCCTGCTGGTTGGTTTAAACAAGCAGTGTTCTTCTTCAGCCTTTCAATTATACCATGCCCCGCAGCAGCACCCTGCACCCTCCACATACACCGAGACGGGAGCTAAGAGAGTAGGAGGGATTGATATGAATTTGGCGTTTACAGTAATGGGGGGTGTTTTTGGTGTTTCTGCGTATTAGTATTGTCATTGGTTGGTTTTAACTCCTTATGAAAATATATTTCCGGTATTAAGTATTGTTTGGATTGATGCACCCACACAGAGGAATTAGAAAAATGTAGAAGTTAAGCCTTGGAAGGATGACCTGAAGTCAGCCAGGTCCATTTTGTGGTGAAACAATGAGGGTTCAAAAGTCAAAATATATATATATATATATTTTCACATGGTTTTATCACCCTAAAATATTTAAAAAGTCAGACTCCCCACTACTTAATTGCCAAAAACTTCCTTCACTGCTGTCCCACTGTCTCGTCAATCCATCTCTCCTTGTCTCCGAGTCCCACGGCAGCTAGACACGGGTCAAGTTCTCCTATTGAAAGGGTGAGATAGAGGCTGAAACCCTGCAACCACAAAAGCAGGCCGTCTAGACAAGGCCCCACAGTCCTGACCCCAGTTAGACCCTGTCCCCCTGGAGGCCTATAATACCTTTGTTTCCATGTTGATAAATTCTATTTCCTGTCGTACTAGCCGCACAACAAACACTGTGACATCTAAACTTCTAAACTTGGGACTACAGGCATGTACGTCGCAGAAAGTGACTTTCAGAGCAGGGAAAAAAATATGGATGTATTTTGGGATGGCCAAAGGATAGTTTGAGAATATTATTTATTTACATAAATTAATGAACAAAATAAAACCACGTAGTAAATACTGCTTATTTAGTGTACAAATAATTGAGACATTTGCGACAATAAGTGGTGATATTAAAGAATAAAGCTATCTTTGGTTAAATTAATGCTTTCTTTTTTATTTGGTTAACTGATTAGTCTCGGCGTGGGTGACGTGAATATGTCTGGTGTTATGTTGACTTAGGGGTCCTTTGGTTCCCATAGACACATGTCTGGATTTTTTTGGGGTTCGGAGGGGTGCAGTCTGGTGATTTAGGCATGAATTATTATCATCCAGTCACACAGCATAAATTAACATACAGCCTTAGACAGAGTACACAAGAGCCGGCCACTTCTATTCAATGGCCCACAAGGGAACATGGTCTGCTGGCCTGAGACTCCTCGTAGTCTGTTTTAGCACACGGGCCGGCTCATGGCGAGGTGTTATGCTAATTAGCCAGTGTTTGCACATACATGTGTGCACTCTGACATCAATATGTGTTGTTATATTGTCTGCATGCCAATACTGATTATCTGACCACGAACAACGAGGTTTAAAAGACAAGTTTGTGAGCAAAAATGATCATCACTAACAGAAAATTTTGAAAAGAAATTTGCTTCATATGCATTTTTTTGTCTTTTTCTGTCATTTATCTGTAGGGGTGATGATTCATCGTACTCAGTAAGTGCCACAAAAGCGTCATCCGGTATTCCAAGATGGTACGTGAAACCCTACTTCCTGTTCTTTGTCCTCCATTTTCTGCCACCATGCCAGCGCGGAGCTTGCTCGCTCGCCTTGGAGCTAAAATGTACACAGAGATGACGGCAACACCGGGTCCTGCTAGCTTTCTTTCATTGTTCCTGCAGACTCCTTGTCCTCCCCACTCCATCTTCTGCCTCCCCACAGAGAGCCATTCAAGTGTCTGAGTCATTCTCGATTACAGTATGTATTTATAGACAGTAGAGTCAGGACCCAGCAGGCCCTGTGTGCGTGCATGTGCGAGAGTGTGTGTGTGTGTGGGTGGACGGGTGTCTCTAAACTCGCACTGCCTAAAACTAGGGCCCGGAGTCCGATGACTCACCTCAGCTCCTGGACGCTTCCACCGGGAGCGCTGACGTCACCTGTCCTGAGATCGAGAGTTACTGCTCGCGGTGACCTCACTCTGATCCAGGTTAGAGAGGGAAAAGTGCCAGAGATTGTCTGTCATGTCGAAGCTTAAAGACACTGCCTCATTTTCTGAGCACAGGTCAAAGTAAATATGTGGCATTGCACTTTGTGAAAAGCGAAGGTGGTGGAGGCCCGCAGTTGTTTCAGGAGGCGGCGGGAACAGTTCAGTTAAATTGCGCATTACAGTTATCTCTCTTTTTTTTTCTTCTCCGTCACCCACACTGGCATTCACAAACTCTGTGCATTTCTGTATGTGCGTGTGTCCAGATTTACACACTCATGAATCGTCTTTTAAGTTTGGAAGAACCAGACCAGTACACATGCACACACATAACAAACATACATGCACAAAACACAGCGCTGAGGCCTTCGTGTTGTTGATGTTTGAACATTTCAATTGAGAAGGCTATAAGACCTGCAGCTGCCCGTCTCGCCTGGTTGAATAGGGGGGCCTTTTTTTTTGGGCGGGAAGGCGAGAAGGCGGTGAATGCTTTCCCGATGAGAGATGAGGCATATTGAAAACTATATTAAATTACCCTGATTAACAATTTAGCCACGATCAGGCTAGCCATTGGGGTGCTCTATGGGGAGGCCCAGAGACTATTCATTCCCACAGCGCCAGGGTCGAAAGGTGCCCCAAGTTCACAGGCTCAGGCCCTTTGTTATGCTAACGCCCTATCCCAAATCAGCTGCCTGCTCCACGGCCAGACACAAGCACTTCCCTGAGAACTTTCAGGGAGTCGTCATTCCACTTCATCTTAACACCCCCCCCTCTTCCCAACACACACGTAGACAATCCCTATTGCCAAATTCCATGCACAATTCAACATTCTTTTGCAAAGTGGAAAATGGGTGGGAGATGTGGGGTGTTTGGTCCGTGTCCTCAAGACGGACATTCAAGATGTCTTTATATCTGTAATATTTTGTCATTTCAAGCAAAAATGCTGCAAAAAATGTCAGTGTTTATTTTGTTGTAATGCCAGGACTTTTTAAATTATAAAGGAATGGGGAAAAATCTTATTTCAATATCTTTGCAAGTCCCTGTTTAAAATTAGCAAAAAACAATTATTTTACAAAAAAAAGACTGAAAGCAATATGTTTCTGTCTCTAGGGAGGGATGATCAATACATATTAACAGGCCAGTTGATAAGACATGTAGTAGAGGTCAAGAGTCAAATGCAGGTCAAACCCCCTTGACCTAAGGTCAAAGTCTTTAGCGTGAACATGCCGTTGGTGCACAATCACATATGTGTCAAATCTTGACTTAATGACAAGAGTACATTTATTTGGATTTAAGAATTTCCACAAACAGATGTACGTTGTAGTGAGACTTTATTGTATTTTTTTACACAGTTAATCATTTGAGAAAAATCAGTCATATCACAATATTTTTACAATATTTCTTAGCTGAAATAAACATTTTTTGTATTCAAAATTATGTTTGTCTTTAATTCATTCTAATTTATAATAAAAATGTATTCCAGTTTGAAGGATAAAGCATATGACGCACTCACACACACCCTCTCTCACACACACACACCCTTTGTCACTGACATTAACAACATCAACAGCAGCAGCAATGCACATACCATACCACATGAAATTGAATAAAATGTCTCAAAAAAAACATGCAATATAATTATATACCACTGTTTTGGAAGGCACTGATTGTGTACAGCCATGGTCCTGAGTTGTAGGCGTGTATAACTGCCCTCGTCTCTCACTCACTACCGCTGAGCCAAAACCTCAACCAGGAGAGAAAGAAAAAAAAAATCTTCATCAATGCAAATTAGAGCCCAGAACCTGGGGAGCCTCGCTTGAGTCACCGGTTTTCCAAAAAAGCCAAAATCACAGGCTTTCACCTCCAAATCTTGTTGTCATACACGACTACAGATGCTCCGTATTAGCACAGGATAGTCAGTCATATCCGTGGATTAGTCTGCAGTCACTTAAAAAACCGTCTCCACACTCAGGCTGCCACAAGAGAAAATAAGGACGCTTCTAATTCTGCCAGCATAATTGCCTGATTATAATGAGCTTCTCTCTCTCTCCCTCTAGCTCTGCCTTTATTTCTCAGTGTGTCTGTTGCTGCATGCACACACACACACACTCACACACACACACATTCACTGTAGCCTAATTCTGATATAAATCAGTCTTCAATTGAATAGGGGGGAAAAAAAATCTGCATTAATATTTTCTGGTGCTGCAATGGCGCTCTGCAGTGTTTTCCTGCGATTGCAACAGACAATAGAGTTTCAGAACAGGAAATGAAACATACAGTAAAACGAGCCATGACGACACCCAACCTTACACTCAGACAATTAATAGATTTTGTGGATTTCAGACAGGGGGTAACTCTGCTGGTAACGGTAAGCTAATGAGATGCCAAGTATATGCCACTGTGCCTTATGTTGCATTGTTACGTTTGTTGACTTTCTATGTGTGAGACATAGAGGAAGAAAACAAAACTGTGGTGTACATAGTTAATCTGACCTAATGGGCAACAACAGAACCCATTTCAATTAAAAAAAGATAGAAATTGCACATTTTGGTACATTTTAAAATCAACTGTCAGTGTATTCCACTGTCATACTTAGCAAAAGTGAAATTTATATATGTTTACTATTAAATCAGGCCTAGGTAGCTTAGGATACTATGAGTGTGAAATATCAAAATCCTGAAACAATTAAGGAGAGGCCCAAACAGATGAACAGATTAATTTCATGGTTTACAAAAAGAAAACCCCAGACCATAATTATGATTTAATATTGAGATTTTATTACCGAGTCAGCATCACCAAGCATCAAATTAATTGCATTTCCGTGACCGTTTTATATTCAAATGAGAATAGAACGGCGTCATTATGTAAAATTGTATTGTAACATTCAGTATTTTTTTTAAACCTAATACGTTTTTTGTTTTTATAAAAAGCACTAATGTCAGCAATGTTGTTTATTATTGTTATGATTATTAGTATGCATCCAAAGCAACTGTTTCACCTGTCCAACTTCCATGCACCCAAATTTACATTTTTAACCCCAGTAATCACAATAAGGCTTTTAGGTATGAAAGTATGCATATAAAAGAGACTCATGAAATAAAAGGATCTTGGTGCTTTTCTACTGTTTATACATAAGCAAATATATTAAAATAATTCAGAATATATGTTCACAAAAACATTTTTTCAGTCCCATGTAAGTATATTACAATGTAAAGTATTTGCAAAGTAGCTTAAAGCACATCATGACATATATACTTCATGACAAAATACTGATATGTTGCAGAATGTAAAAAGAAAAAGAAAAAGAAAGATGCATTTAAGTTTTGGATTAGTTGTTATTCTGTCTGCGATGTTTTCACTTTAGCTATAGCATACATTGCCTTGTTCCACCAGGATTTGTTCTTTCATCCTTCTAAAGCTGTCTAAGCCCAGACGCAGGCTAAATGAGCATGCCCACTCATGAATGCTGTTGCTTAATTACAATCCTTGATGGAAAAACCGCCGAGGGAGAAGCCTGAACGCGCCGCACGTTAGGATAGAAACTGAAGCTTTTTTTTTTTTCTTAAATAAGCCAAAATGTATGTGTTCAAGTGTATATGAACGTCATTAATTGTAATAGGTGCCATTTTTTTCCCCAGCCTCCACACCAAATACAAAAGACGTTCTGCATGTGCTTCAATTTGATTTAGAGAAATTAGATTGATGTATTGAACGGGGACCTTGAAAGGCCCTGTTAAGGGTGTTGGATGCAAAGGCAATGTAGTATCTGAAAATGGAATCTAATGTCAACAGTGGTTTGTATTGACATTTACATACAGTATGTTTGAGGTATTTAACTATCAGCTGCAGTGAACACAGGAATAAATGAAAAATAATTAGACTACCGTTGGCTATAACCTCACTTCAAGTAAAATTTGCTATTGCCGTTTCGTCAGATGAGTGGGCCAAATTACTCAACGCCAAAGAGGAATCAAGGAATGTAATGTTTAACCAGTAAGACAAAGACATGTCTGTTGTTTCATGTATACAGAGCTTGTCTTTGTCCAGCATTCAACAATATGGTGAACACACAGTAGAGTACTATAATTGAGATAATATAATTCAGAAATAAAGATTATGCATCCTAGATATTTAATCCTGATATCTTCAAAACAGTCACTAAATAGTTTAGCTGAATTTTACACAGTGAATTTCTATGGTATATTTCTGCGGTTAACCAAATGTGTGCTCCGAATGCCACATTACTCTATTTAAGCAAAAAGCTCCCCGGTTTCTGTAAAGGAACTCTTCTACGCTACACATAAATTATTCAGTAGTATTTGCATTTGCATTGTAATTTGCATTCTTGTAGATTACAGAGAATGGAGAAGGAGGCGCTGCACCAAAGAGAATTACATTCTGAGCCATTTTCAGTCTTACTGGTGACGAGTTGACATGGATTTTTGTTCCACTTTCCTCCTCTGCTTCGAGGTATACTGCTGAGATCAGTGACACACATTTCAAACTGTTGTTTGATTAATAAAAGAAGGAAACGATGTATAATGCTCACCAGCACTCGCGCACAAAAAAGCGCTGCCATTAAAAATGAATCGTGACATCGAACAATGAGTCTATTTGATTGACTAGGCTGAGATTTTTTACTGTAATATTCTCATCATCTTTATTTATATTGGAAGGCTTGTGAGTTGAAACTCAAAGGAACCAGTAGGCACGGAGGAGATGTCATATGGATTAAACACTAGGAAGGGGTGTGAAACTCTCACAGTACACTGAAGATCCTGGCTATTATGTTTCATCTAAAAATAACAAGCCTGACTAAAAAGAACAGACAACACTGAATAAGAAAAGGAGAAAAAAAACACACACGCTCCAGAGAGAATAGAGTTCAAACAGCAGCAGTAATAGTGCTGAGTGTGATACGGAATACAACGAGGAGAATGTACAGTACGAGACTCCCTTCAATTATAAATGAAAAGGAAATCAGTGCGAATGTATGGAATAACCCAGATACTGAAATAAAACATTGTCAGTGTCTCTCTAGAGCCACTTTTGGGAAACGTCATCCTGTTTTCAGAATCGTAGAGATTCCATGTCTTGATGTAAAAAAAAAAAAAAGAAGAAATCTTGTGAATTACTGCATCACTTTAACTTAATTGCATTTATTGCTGACATCATCATTAGTAAACGGCAATCTTAAGAAAGATACCTCTTTGGCACCATGGATGAATTATTATAATTTTTTCTTACAGGGGAAATGTGCAAGAGAGTAGATTGAGACAGCATGGAAACACACTCCTGCAGTGTGTGTGTGTGTGTGTCTACATGCCACGAGGGGCTGGTACGATGCATCAAGGGGGTGGGGTGAGTATCGCTGCAATAAGAGAGGAGGGCTTAGCCAAACGTATGCGCATGTGCAAATGCAGCCCAGCCCTTTTCTACCCACATGTTGATGTACATGCCACTCTGTGTCTACAGTTGCAAATACAAAATGTGCATATGGGTACTCTGTGTTTGAGTGTTCAGCATTTGATTGTGTCTGAATAATGCTCTAAACGGAATGCACACTGTTATTCTTACACTCTTTTAATTACTGTAATTAAGTTTCAGTTTTGACACTTGATGTGTCTCATTTTCTAAATATGTGAAGAACTCACATCCAATGCTAAAAGAAAAAAGTGAAAAGTCCCCTTTTACTGAATACATCAGGAGACTCACTATAAGTACTGTAAGTGCCAATGACAGTAAATTGTTGGTGAACTTTACAGATAATTTCTCACTCAGGGATATTTTATTGGGATCTCCACTCATTTACGACCTCAGTGCATTATGAAACAGACAAAATGTCATTTGAAATGGTGGAAAAAGTAATCAAATGTTTACTTAATAGTAACATACTCCATATGAAGTATACTGTGATACATTTGAATCTTTCTGAAAGGTTCACTTAGTTAGTTAAGCCTACATTGCTGTAGCCTGTTTTTTTATTATCTGTAGATTTGCCTTAAGGTTAATGCCTTTATATCAGGCTACTTTAATTAATGTCACAGTAGCAAATACTCTGAGGGTCCTGCCTCCAGTCACCTTGATTAAAACGGTAGAGACAGCCTACTGTGCTTGATTAATTTACCAATCGATACAGCCACAAAGATGCTGTCAATAACTCAAGATTCAAGAGTTTCATTTGCCATTTGCACCTCAGTACATTGGAATTCTGAGCAGTTTACCCCGAGTCAGCTTTAAGAAATCCATCTTCATCTTCAACCGCTTATCCGGGATCGGGTCGCGGGGGCAACAGCTCCAGCAGGGGACCCCAAACTTCCCTTTCCCGGGCCACATTAACCAGCTCTGACTGGGGGATCCCGAGGCGTTCCCAGGCCAGAGTAGAGATATAATCTCTCCATCTAGTCCTGGGTCTTCCCCGTGGTCTCCTCCCAGCTGGTCGTGCCTGGAACACCTCCCAAGGGAGGCGCCCAGGAGGCATCCGTGCTAGATGCCCGAACCACCTCAACTGGCTCCTTTCGACGCAAAGGAGCAAGGACTCTACTCCGAGTCCCTCACGGATGACTGAGCTTCTTACCCTATCTCTAAGGGAGACGCCAGCCACCCTCCTGAGGAAACCCATTTCGGCCGCTTGCACCCGCGACCTCGTTCTTTCGGTCATGACCCAACCCTCATGACCATAGGTGAGAGTAGGAACGAAGATTGAACGGTAGATCGAGAGCTTTGCCTTCCGGCTCAGCTCTCTTTTCGTCACAACGGTGCGGTAAAGCGAATGCAATACCGCCCCTGCTGCTCCGATTCTCCGACCAATCTCACGTTCCATCGTCCCCTCACTCGCGAACAAGACCCCGAGATACTTAAACTCCTTCACTTGGGGTAAGGACTCATTCCCTACCCGGAGTAGGCAAACCACCGGTTTCCTGCTGAGAACCATGGCCTCAGATTTAGAGGTGCTGATTCTCATCCCGACTGCGTCACACTCGGCTGCGAACCGATCCAGTGAGTGCTGGAGGTCGCAGACCGATGATGCCAACAGGACCACATCATCTGCAAAAAGCAGCGATGAGATCCTCAGCACACCGATCTGCAAACCCTCCTCCACCCGACTACGCCTCGATATCCTGTCCATGAATATCACGAACAGGATTGGTGACAAAGCGCAGCCCTGGCGGAGGCCAACCCCCACCGGAAACGAGTCCGACTTATTGCCGAGGATCCGAACACAGCTCTCGCTTTGGGCGTACAGGGATTGGATGGCCCTGAGAAGTGCCCCCCTCACCCCATACTCCCGCAGCACCCCCCACAGTATCTCCCGCTTTAAGAAAAGGCACAAGGTAATTACAGTACAAAATAAGTAGCACAATTCAGCTCAACACAATAAATAAATAAATTATTCAAATAAACGCCCTCAGTGTAGTTAATAAATAAACTAAACTACCCTCTGCATAGGAACGATACCCCCAAAATACAAATATACAGTACATATGCTCCATGACCATGTTAAAAGAACTTGTAGCTCTCATAAACATATTTTAAAAAATAAATAATTAATATATTTCAGACAATTACACAGCGGAAGGCAGCATATTGCACAGCATTACAGTCCCTTCAGTTTAGGTGTACTGTGTGTCAATAATGGTCACATCCCAAGTGGCAGATCATCAAAAGCAGAAACTGGGAGACTGTTATTTGCCTAACGTTACTCGTCGAAGTGCTCACTGTGTCAGTAGCAGTAGCTGTGTAGTAATACATTTCTGATCTTCTGCTATGTTATGAACCATGCAGACCTCTCAGGTCATCTGGATCAGGTCTGCTTAGTGTCCCCAGGGTCAGAACTAAACATGCAGAAGCAGCGTTCAGTTTTTATGCACCAAATATTTGGAACAAGCTCCAAGAAAACTGCAGGACCAACTCCAACTCTGAGTTCTTTTAAAGGTCCCATATTATAAAAAAGTGAGATTTTCATGTTTTTTTATTATAAAGCAGGCTTAAGTCCGATATAAATACTGTGAAAGTATCGAAACACTCAATCCACAGGGAAATACACACAGCCTGTATTCAGAAACTCTGCATTTTAAACAAGCTGTCTGGATTTCTGCCCATTCGTGATGTCACGAACATACAATATTTAGACCCCTTGACACAATTTTAAACGTAAAAATTCTAAATGTGTCCCAGTTTATTTCCTGTTGCAGTGTATATGAATGACATCAGCTGACAGGAAGTACACGTAAACCCAAGCTGTTGTCTAGCAACGCAATTCCGTTGCAATTCTGTCAAAATGCGCTAAAACGGAGCGTTGCAGACAGAGCTGTAAATACAGGCTTATTCAGGCAGACAGTATGAGGAAAATAAAGTTTTTTTTTAACATTAAAGCATGTAAACATGTTCTAGTAGAAACACAGAATACAAGTATGAACCTGAAAATGAGCATGATAAGGGACCTTTAAATCAAAGCTTAAAACGTTCCTGTTTGCTGCTGCCTTTTATTAAACCAGATAATGATCTTATCTCTTGTGTGTTATACTCTATTTTAGCTTCTATCATAGCTTTATTTTTATTTTTTATTTATGTTTTTATAACTGTTTTAATTATGTCTTAATGTTCTTGAATGTTTCTGTAAAGCACTGTTGCTGAAATGTGCTCTACAGATACAGCTGCCTTGCCTTTGCCAGACATCTCATTCAGGTACTGATCTGTCATGTGTGCTGCTATCTCTTTAGCTCTCTTCCGGTTTCGGCGGTCCTCATGCATACTTTATAGTGGTCTTGTATAATCCTGTACAAAATCACAACATCTATGTAATATTTTTTCAACAAATGTATAACTACAAAGCACACGTGTAAGCTCAGTGTGTTTTATAAGTACAAATCTTTAATTTGTGAGAGTGCGACTATGTAAATCCTCGTATTTTACTCTTTGTATACAGGCACACGTGAAGACAGCTTCTTTACCCAGAGTTTTAGCGTGACCTCTACTGCAGTTGCAAAAATACTTGCTGTAGCTTTTGGGAGGTTGAATTCATTGATTGTTGTTTTTGACGATGTAACCCATCTCTGCAAAGGATCTCTGACAATCTGAATGAGAAACACACCTCCAGTTTGTGCATAACCATCGCTAAGAAGGGCTTATGTGCTCCTCGCCGCTTGATTTCCGACTCTGGGTGCTCAGTGTTGTCGTCGGAGTAGAGTGTGTTTCTGCAGCTGCACTGCATCACCATGGTGAGTATCACAGACACACAGCAGCCTGATTCTGTTGCACTGCATTGATAGATGAGTAGTTGCATCGGTTTCACATCTAGTTCTGACCGATGCATGTTTGCAGCCAGTGTAGTGTAACGATGGTGGCTTAGCTCGTTAGCCCAGAGCAGGTGCTTGTAGCCGGCTAGTCTGGTTAGCTCTGAAGCTAGTGTTAGCTTAAATCCACCTCTGACTGTCTGGTGATGTTAATACTACATAATGGTTACTGTTTTAAGTAATGTTCACCCACATAACATCTCCTATCTGAACAGCATCTCTGTGTCTGCTGATATTTAGCCAACATCAAATCATAAAAGGTTTAATGTTGGATCCATGGG
The DNA here is from genome assembly GCF_043250625.1 of Sebastes fasciatus. Lineage (NCBI taxonomy): Eukaryota > Metazoa > Chordata > Actinopteri > Perciformes > Sebastidae > Sebastes > Sebastes fasciatus. The sequence continues at coordinate 18,925,354 of NC_133800.1, read as the reverse complement.
GAAAAGAAGTTGTTCTGTTTTTGTATTTTGACTTAATATGCTATGGTCTAACCTCTATACTCTGTGAATAGTATTAACTTTGAGATTGTAATGTGATTGTGTACTGAAATGTAGCCTAAAACAGTTCAAAGTGATTTTAAATGGACTCCAGGTAGAATAGCTGGGCTTCAGCCACAGCTAATTGAGATCCGAATTAAAGATAGTGTTTGGGATTACTGACATTAGTTAGAGTTGCCAGGGTAACGTTAGATTAGTTGAAGGTATGAATCATAACCAACAAGCATGGTGTTAGCATTCAGCTGGTATAGCAAGGCACCTTTGAGAGAAGTCAAGAAGGTGTGTTCGCCTACCTGACCTGCACAGTTTGACCTCAGGATGCCCTCAGAGGTAGTGTGAAGCTCATTTTGGTGTAACTTATTTGTAATTTCACACAGGTGCGCTCTGATAGTTAAATCTAATTTCATGTCAAGGGTTTTTATAATACCTGTCAGGGAAATGTTTGCATCGTGAACTCATTGAGGGGAATTGATTAAGCTTAAATCGACCCGCTGACTGTCTGGTGATCCATTCCTAAGTGCCTTAACATGATTAACACCTTGATTCACGTGAATCATGTAAATGGCATCATGGTAAAACTTTCAGTGGCCATGACCCCTGACTTTTCCTATAGCTCAACCATCAGCCTAAAATTTCCCATTGTAAACCAAATCGATTTATGCATTGCCATGAAATGTGCTAAGCGTGTTCATAGTCCCAAGATGATAAATGCTTTTGATTGGCAAGACTGCAATCCTCTTATGTGTGGTGTTTGATTAAGAATGCAGCTGATAACAAAGCATAAGCTAGATGGTCAACACTTCTACATGAAACACCTTTGTAAATAATGGAGGAGGGAAAGTTGTTGAAAGATTTGGCTCCACAACCTTGAACGAGATCCAGAGCTCAAACACAGAATGACCTTCATTTCACTATAAACAGAAAGGGAGTGCACTCTGTAGAACCCAGGAGTTACACACACCTTCAGTCAAACCAAAAACATTAATTCAACCATGCTAGTTTCCTCAAAGCACTTCTTCTCCTATTTTACTTGAAGCCATTATGTGTAATATGGCAATTTCCAACTTAAAGGGAGTTTTAGAACCAAAACAGACACTGTGGCAATCTTTTAGGCTACCAACATACTATGGCTATATCACCATCCTGACATCCATTCCTAAGTGACTTAACATGATTCCCACCTTGATTCATGGGAATCATGTGATTGACTGACTACCAAATGTCCCTTACAACTCATGTGACATCACGGTATGTCCAAGTGCCTGGAACTCCACGACAATTGGCGGAACTGAAGACACATCTTGCATGATTAGTCAAACAAGTCTTTGCAGCTAGGGTTTGATGTGATGACCTAGTATTGGCTGACATGACGATCTACACCTTGAGGTGATTGAGATTTGGCAACCAGAAGAGATTTTTTTTACATAACTGTTACCGTTTTAAGTGGTGTTCACCCTTCATACAGTGTTAAATCTAATTTAATGTCACAGGTTTTTATAATGCCTGTCAGGGAAATGTTTGCATCTTGAACTCACTGAGGGGAATTGATGGATGCACATTTGTCCTTATCTTTGTAATTATAATACTAGTCAAAGAATTGGCAGTTATGAATGCATTCATGATGGTGCATTTTTGTTACAGCACCCAATAATCCCCAAATTTCCCTCAAAAACACAGTTGGTGTCTTGAATCTCAACACAACCAGCATTAAATCTTACAATATCAATCAGTAAGATGGGATGGGGTGCAACTTAACAATTCGGGGGAGCTCCAACACAATCATCTTTGATGTGTTATATGTATTATTATTCATATCATAGAATCAAATCAGAATGACAATCTGCTGAATGCTATCCTCTGTTACATCAGTTTGGACAGTCACAGGGCAATAGTTGTCAGGCAGGTAGTCATTCATTCTTTAAATCATGCAGGTAGAACAATCAGATAAGGTCTGAACAGTTCCAGTTTATTATAGCACCACCAGGGTATACTGTAATACTAGTGGGGGGAAAAACGAAGAAACTGAAGTTACAGTACATCACAGAAATGACAAACATCGAAGATTTCATCTATTCTTTTACTACAATATTAATTAGACCCATTCCGATATACAGTGTGTCTCATATCTAACCACAGCTGCAGTATCCACTGTTTGGTACGGCTCGGCTCGACTCACTTTTGGTACCAGGTCCTTTTTCTCTAGCTGTGTTTCCACTGCAGATAGTGCTCACTCAATGTAGGCAGGATTCTCAGCTGATCAGCGTAGCGACGGCGCGCGAAACTGCTGTGACATCATCTGAAACAGGACACTGGCTGAATCATTTCAACGGCAACCAAACCGTGGAATGTCTGCACTTCGTCAATTGTACAGCGTAGTGTACAGTGTAGTTGTGTGAGCTGCCATTTTTTAAAAATCTGGGTAGAGTAAATAAAAAATTGCCGTCGCTATTGCCGGTAGCTTGGCTATTTAAAAATCACGGGTTTGTGCAGGATGTCGCGCTAGTGACGATTCTCTTTGACCAATCAGTGGTCTGCATTGTTTAACTCCACCTTGTAGTATCAGCTCAGCCCACTTGGAACATTGACCGAGGAGGTACCAAAAATGGAGTGGTTCGGTTGCTACCATACACAACTTTTGCTAATGGAAACGCAAAAAATAACCGTTCTAATGTGTAACAAACTGGACTGGACTGCTTGGTGGAAACGTGCCATTAGAAAGTGTAGTTGTAGATTTCCAACACTCAATAGTTGAACAATTTACAGAGAAGGATTAAACACACCCAAGAGTAGTCGAGATGAATGGAATTGGGGAAACATTGGTCAATGAGGGGTTTCACTGCTTCAAAGTTAGTTTCATGGGCAAAATAGTAGTGATGTGTTTGAGCTCTTATCATTGCAGCCCCCACTCTCTACCCCCAACAGATTTCATTTGGTCGTTGTGTGGAGGAGGTCAAGCGGACTGGGAAAGATAAGAGAGTCCATGCTGGCTCAATTTCCCCCAGGCCTGAGTTCCTTACAGGGCCCCCACAGAGAATGGTCAGCATCCACCAAACTAAGGCTGTTTGCTTTTGACCTATATATCATGACCATTACTCACATGGTGAATGTCTTGTGTCAGAGAGGTTGTGTATGGTCACGCATCACATCTTAGCCAGTGTAATTGTCAAATTATTGGCACCCACTCTCCCCTCTGTGACTCTAGAAGAAGTATTGACTTTTCGCTTTTGGAGCTTACCCCATGCTGGGTGACACTGGGGATCCCATGACCAATCCAAAATCTAGGTCTAGTAGTGTACAGGTCTGCCCTCATCACTTGTCCTGTCTTGGTTTCATTCAATTCCTCCTCCTACACCTACAGCAGTCTGACCATAGGTTTAACCATCACTCAGAAATACATTTACTAGTATTAATGCGCAGAGTCGCTCATTATAATGATTGTCCAGCCTTACGCTAGAAGCAGGATGTGTGTGAGGTTAGGTTAGCATGTTAATTGCAGTGAAGCCCAAAACCCAATTTATTCTAAAAATATTCAAATAAAGGGAGTGTTATTGTAGAAATTCAGACTACATGTTTAGTCCGTTTTTGCATTAGGCAATTATAAGAATGAGCTGAAAGCTTAAGTAAAGATGCTGAAGGCTCTACTAACAACAAAAAAAGGGGACTCGACAGCGCAAAAATCAATTAAAGTGAAAGATTAGCAAAAACCAGAGAATTGTGAGCTGGGGCATCGTTTTAATCAGTGTTCCTTGCTGGAAGGAGAGAATATTGTGTGGCTCAGTAAAAAAAAAAGACACTATAAACACTACCAATAACTAAAAGGAAAAGGGATCATGCTATCAAGGATAGGCCAAGCACCCGCTAGATGACTGTCTGACCCAGAGGACGTATTTGCAGAATCTGTATGTCAGCAGTCTGTATTTTACTTTTTTAAAAGATTGGAAAACTAATTCAGAACTCATTGTATGAAAAACTTATTTCTTAATGGACCAATTACTCTCAAATTGCCACCAAAAGCGCACATTAAGCAAAGTGAAATTATAAATCTGAATTGCCCTTTTAGGGTGAATGTAGGCTCTGTTGTGCAGACTTGAGTTAGGGCAGGGAGTTGTGTTTAGCCTGCTATTGACGTGTAAACATCATGTTGTGAAAACAAAGAAGGCTACAAGATTTATTGCTTTATATATTTAGGTGATGCGTTTGCAAGTGTGGATTCACCGGTACATTCTCAGGTGCTAGCACAGATATATAAGACTGTTGTTGGAAAATATTTGATTGGGGGATTAGTTAGCTAATTGGTTCTCTTTGCGTGTGTGCAGGCACAGATATCAATGATTCCTACTGATTACCAAAAAAAAAAATAGGCCAACCCGTTGCAGCCCTTACCTAGAGTGAAAGGATAAAAGCGCAGCATGATGGAATTATTCTGGCCTCTTAAGCCTAAGTGAATATTGATCTAAGTATGCTGGGTTGATATTGAGCCCCTCATGTTGCTAAATCTTTGGGTACCTACCACAGGAGTGCTGGCTGTTCATTCTCCTGGGCACATTGAAAGCTGACATTGTGTGACAGATGTCGCAGACAGAGTGTAATTTAGTGAACATTGTATTTATACCACTACATTTACTCAAATTACAGTAGTTGGTTAGTTAGAATTAAATTCCTTTATAATAAAGAAATACCTTTGTATCAAGGTAAATGTGGCCATATATTGAATCTATATCACTCTAGAAGTAAAATTATTTTAATAATACCTATTATGGCATGTAGTGGAACACTTCATAGATTAAAAAAAACAAATGTAATTGTTTGGCTAATCCAGGAGCCTAAATTAAATACCTGGCAAAATACTGTAAATCCAGTAGTGCCATGAAACAGTCTTAATCGTTGACTTGCAACATTGCCCGCAATGTCCTAATACAACCATGGATATTAAAGGGACAACTGCTTTGAGATAAAACGGTATAAAAATGTTTTGTTCTGGTTGCCAAATCTCAATCACCTCAAGGTGTAGATCGTCATGTCAACCAATACTAGGTCATCACATCAAACCCTAGCTGCAAAGACTTGTTTGACTAATCATGCAAGATGTGTTCTTCAGTTCTGCAAATTGGTGTGGAGCTCCAGGCACTTGGACATACTGTGATGTCACATGAGAGTTGTAAGGGGACATTTGGTAGTCAGTCAATCACATGATTCCCATGAATCAAGGTGTGAATCATGTTAAGGCTCTTATGTATGGATGTCAGGATGGTGATATAGCCATCGTATGTTGGTAGCCTAAAAGATTGCCACAGTGTCTGTTTTGGTTCTACAACTCCCTTTAAGTTGGAAATTGCCATATTACACATAATGGCTTCAAGTAAAATAGGAAAAGAAGAAGTGCTTTGTGGAAACTAGCACGTTGAATTAATGTTTTTGGTTTGACTGAAGGTGTGTGTAACTCCTGGGTTCTACAGAGTGCACTCCCTTTCTGTTTATAGTGAAATGAAGGTCATTCTGTGTTTTGAGCTCTGGATCTCGATCAAGGTTGTGGAGCCAAATCTTTCAACAACTTTCCCTCCTCCATTATTTACAAAGGTGTTTCATTTAGAAGGGTTGACCATGTAGCTTATGCTTTGTTATCAGCTGCGTTGTTAATCAAACACCACACATAAGAGGATTGCAGTCTTGCCAGTCAAAAGCATTTATCATCTTGGGACTATGAACACGCTTAGCACATTTCATGGCAATGCATAAATTGATTTGGTTTACAATGGGGAAATTTTAGGCTGATGGTCAAGCGAGAGGAAAGGTCAGGGGTCATGGTGACTGAAAGTATTACAATATCCTTTTCTGGGGACAATCAAATGCCAAATTTCATGGTGAAAACACCACCAATATAACCAAGTTAATCTACAATTAAGGTCAAATTCACTCATTGTACTGCCAACGAATTGTCCTCAGAAACACTAGAGGGAAGCTTGTTTTATAATATCACAAATATATGTGCAGTTTGTTTATGTTGCTAGATTGTATATCAGAGATGCCTTTTGATCTGAGATTGCCAATAGACTTCAAATTGCATTTGAGACACTTTATGAGGTACAGATGGAATATATGCTTCAGCCTTTAAGTCTATATAAAACTGTACTTCATATGTGTAACTGCTTTATGGCATGTATAATTACTATTTAAATGGGATTTTAAACCCCCATCCTATTTCCACAGGGTGTGATCGGTGTGCAACTGGTGGTTACCATGGTAATGGCCAGTGTAATTCAGAAAATCATACCTCATTATTCCTTCGCAAGATGGCTACTGTGCAGTGGCAGGTAAGGCAGAATCCTGTACATGCTGTTTCCCATAGTTTCTCTAAATGCTACAGTTTCATTTCTTCAGTTTCCTCGCCGTGTGAGAAGTTTATTTCAGAAAGAGTCCAGAACAATGGGGATCAAAATGTTTACTCAGATGGCAGAGTTTGAAAAAGGGGGTTTGGATAGAAGAAGAAAAAGAATCATTAAATCACACTGGAAAGACCAAAGGGCATCAAAATATTTGGGATGACCCCGAGAGGATGGTGCATAAAAATAAAAGTGCCCGCCTCGTTTCCTCTAATTAGTGCCACATATGCTTTTCAGTAAACAACTTCTGGGAACACGTTTAATAATTAATTAACTTTTTCTTTTTCAGGGCACTGTTGAAATATATTTTTTTGAAAAACTTTTGCCCTAAGCAGACGGCCCAGAGTGTCCCTCCAGAATATTTTGTAATTAAATTTTCCATAATAAATAAATGTACAAGGGGAAAAAACAAGCTGTGCTCCTTCTATCCCCCTCTACCACACAGAGTGCCTCTCAATATGCTCTGACAAGAGGGTTTCTAAACAAAGTTAAGGAAGTCTCTGTCCCTGAAATGTTCAAATGGATGCTGTTAAATTAGCTCCTATTTCAAGCCACATAACCTTGCTGTTGTAAAGCTTCTCACAAGTGCTGTTGAGATGTGTATCAGAGTCGCTGATATAAAGTAAAGCTCTGAGAAATGTCTCTGTGTGTATGTGTTGTTGGAGTTAATCATAAAGCTGTTACAAATTTAGGCTTTGGGTCATGTGATGTTCATAGAATAAAGACTTAATATCACTGCTTTTAAAGGCATTTTTCAGTGGCATTTTTTATATTATTGCTTTAAGGTGTGATGTAAAGGCAATTTAAGTAAGTGAATTCCCCAAGTGATTATATAATATGTCTCTTGTTTAAGTTCAAATCACTTTATCTACTATTTCCTTACTTCAGACATTGTACATTGTATGTTCTAATAATTGCATAGTAGGACAAAACTAGCTTACGTATTTTTTTTTCCTCCTAAATATCTGTTTTATTGTGTCCTCTTTTCACGCTTTCCTTCTCTCCATGTCTGAGCCTGATTCCACATCTCTCTCCTTTTTCTTTGTTCACAGTCTGCGGTGGTATCAGCACCCTACGGAAGATGAGTTGAGGAGCTTAGCTGGGAAACAAAAAGGACAGAAGAAGAAAGACAGGTAGGTTGGAAGGGGGGGGCCGGCATGAAGAAGGGCTATTGTTTGGGGGGTTGGGGAAATGCAGTGGCAAGAGGAGGTACGAAAGGCACCCCTTTCATCAGAGAGGAAAAGAAAAGATGAGAAGCAGACATTGGAGATGGATGGAGACCACAGGCATGTCGGCAAACAGATGAAGCTGATGTGTTTATGTGGCTCATTTAAGGCCTGTTTGAAGTAAGGAGACAGAAGTCTGTTTTTGTTGTTTTGTTCCTTTATGCCTCTGCATTGAGGCTCAGAGCAAACTGGGCTTAGAAGTGGCCCTGTCTAGTGGATGTGAGGGAAAAGTTGGTTCTGTTTTTTGGAGCCATTACTATTAGGCTATTTTAGGGGATGACACTTTAAAGGGATTGCATCTTCTCTGAAATCAAAGTTTTCCAAAGAGTATTATGTCTTCAAAGTGGTCAGATGTCAAGCTTTGTTTCTGGAAGATGAGTTTCCATCAAGACTACTTTGCAATTCCAAAAAAAAACTATTAGATTTTTTTAGGGCTGCAGGTGGAAGTTGAACCATATGTTGAACACGTGAATTAAGTGCCATTTCCTTTTGTACCCTCCCTTTTTTAAATGTGAATTTTAAATTGCAGTCGCCACTGAAAGTTAATCCTCGCTGTTCCTCGCAGTGTCCAGCTTCTAACTTAAGGCGGTTTTGTAGCGCAGTCCTTTCTCTGACCCTGTGTGAGGCAGGTCAAGGCTCTCTAGCACCACATGTTCAGTAATCCCTTGAAGAAAAAGATGGACCACTGTCCTTTTGCCAGCTCGTGCCATGCAGCTCCGTTCCCTTTGTCAACCGCCTGACTCCCTCAGTCAGGGGTGAAGCTGAGCCCCTTTTTTTTCCTGTCAGGTGCCTCACAGATGAAATCTGTCCGGGGCATGTTTGGCCCTAGAGTCTTACAGTGGTATTGTCCTGTGAACTCAGCGCACACACAGGGCTGAACAAACAAAAGACCAGAACTGAGGAGGCCCACCAGACAGCTCTTCAAGCCTAAAGAACAGCTCTCCATTCGCCTGCTGTTAGCGATTTAGCGCTGCTGCCTATGTATTGCCCCCCTTGATCATGGAAGAGTCCAGTAATAAAAGTAACTAGACCTCTGCCAACTATTAACATTGGATGCCAGAGCTGCATTGAGTACAGAAATATGTGGATCGGCTCCCTCTTTTCAATTGTATAAAAAGTAGGGTGAGACAAAAACCTAAACAAAAACGTCTACTAGAACATATTTTTTCAGCGTAATTATGTATTTTACAGTTTGTATTTCTTTGTAGGATAAAATAACATTAAAATTGATAAAATTCAGTTTGCTTGCATTTTGGAGTTGCTTGTTTGTGTTATCCTAACCCTAGTTGTTGTTTTGCTTCTCTCCTCTTTGCCCTAGGAAGTACAACGGTCACATAGACAATAAGCCGCTAACGGTTCCCAAGGACATAGATTTACAGCTGGAGACAAAATACATTGCAGAAGTCGACACATTAGGTACATATCTGAGGAAATAAATGTCTAACAAACACACTTTGGTTGTAACTTTTCAATCACACACTCTTAATGTTTGCATATTTTGTACGTTTTGTTATTGAATATTTAGATTAAATTCTACTCTCTGTGCCCCCCCAGCGTTGCACTACTTCCCAGAGTTCCAGTGGCTGGTGGATTTCACAGTAGCGGCAACTGTGGTCTATCTGATAACAGAACTCTACTACAGTGTGGCTCAGCCCTCGGGAGAGATGAACATCAGCGTGGTCTGGAGCCTGCTAGTACTCGCATTTGTTCTGTATCCTTTCATCAGTTACTCTTTACATCTTGGTTATCCTTTTTTTGATGTGATGAGATTTAACAACGACTGATGATGTTGTTGTTAAATCTCATCACAGTTTTGGTGTAAACTCTTCTTTAAATTGGTAACATATTTCTGCTGTACATTATGTAGCTTGGTTGGCCACATTTGAGGTTTCAGCAGAACAAATATATTTTTCTATGGACTCTCCTCTGCACTCTCACATTATCATTATTTTCACTTTGCACTCTTCACCACCGTCATATATATATATATATATATATATATATATATATATATATATATATATATATATATATATATATATATATATATATAGAGAGAGAGAGAGATGTGTCATAGGTTAACATCTCTTTGTCTATAAGAGAGCAAATCATTCCAGCTTGATTGCGCGGATGCAGCAGTGGCAGAAGGAGACTGTAAAGTGACTGCTCGAGCTCCTACTGGCTTGACTGCAAGCACCTTTATCCTCCGCAGCTACCTGCTATTTTGCTACGCTGAATGATGGTTAAATGATATGCATTAGCCTTGCCACCAACCACAGGGATCAATCTTTCCAGTGCTCCCGGTCGGGCCCGGCTCACCGCGGTCAGATGGTGTGTCATTTCCTGCCTACGTCGGAGATTGGAGGCCCAATTTTCACAGCCCAACAGACTGATATGCTTGGGGGGAGGAAAAGGACAGACTGGGGGAACAGATGAAATGGCACTATGAAGATGAGGGAATAAGTTGGCTCAATATAAGTGTTAATGGGGGGACACTTGATTTCAGTTTTCCTGTTTCAGCTCTGATGATATGTTTAAGACTCTTGTCATCTCTACCGCCTTAACCTTCACTGATAACCCTGGAGCAGCACTCTCTTCACATATCTGCATCTAATGGTACCTTGTTTCCCGAAATGTATAAATGTGACTCGGTATACTCACCTTTGGCCAATGTTGACAGGCAAACTCTGTGGTATATTAATTGTAGCCCACCACACGATGGCTCAAACACCTCTTTTCAACCTCATGCTGGCTTGAACTTGTCTTGTGAGTGTTTATACAGCTGTCTTCTCTTCACTGTACTGAAAAGAAGGGGAAGGGGGGGAGAAAAATAAGACTCCACTAGATTGAATACCATTCTTAAGATGGAATAAAAGGGAGTGAAAAATTGGCATCCTGTCACCTGAAATGTTGCAGAAACTGAGACTTTCATCTCTGTGGCAATCTAGAGTTTGCTTTAGAAACGTGCTCTGTCCTTACAGCTTTCTGATCAAGGTTGACGGGGGCAGAGAAAAATACTATTACATCCTCAGTGGCACACATTTGTTCCAAAGTACCCTCACATTCTGTACCCACACCTGCCGGGGAGCAGGGTTTGTGTGGCATTACGGGGTTGACGGTTTGCACAGGGCCCGTAAGAATGCACAAACTGTGTACTTGTGTAAAGATGAAACACATTTTGTGCGGTGAATAGCCGACTGCTACTGTGTTCTAAATGTTTTGTATTGGTTGATTGCGGAGACATATTTCTGTTTCCCCTTGAACCTGTAAAAAGGCATTGAAAATCTATCTGCATGGGATTTGCTTTGTATGCCGGTGGGCATCTGGAGATGTTTTTCCTTGACTCTGTCCACACAGTAAGACCCTTTTCTCTCTAACGGCCCACTACTTCAAGCTGGAGGAAGGAGGGGAGCGCTCACTCTGCATCACTTTTGCTTTCTTCTTTTTTGTCAAAGCCATGGCCATTCTCATTGTCACTGAAAACTACCTGGAGTTTGGTCTGGAGACAGGTGGGTGCTCCACTATGCTTTTTCTCACAAATGACCCTGTTGGTAACAACCAAATGTTGTTGCTTTTGGCACTCAGTGAGCGAGTCTCTCTAACATTTCTTCATTTTTTTTTAGGTTTTGCAAACTTCTCCGACAGTGCTCTACATTTTCTGGAGCATCAGGGCTTAGACTCCCAGTAAGTACAAAATCAGTATTCTCATAGTCATCATTTTTGCCTTCATGAATTCTTTATGACTCATGAAACTACAGTGGTATCTCACCTATGTTTTCTCTTTTACAGGGGTCCCATATCTAAACTCACCTTCAAGCTGATCCTGGCCCTGCTTTGCTCCCTGATTGGAGCGTTTCTAACTTTCCCTGGTCTACGATTGGCCCAGATGCACCTCGATGCGCTCAATCTGACCACAGGCAAATTTACACAGTGAGTCCACTACAGTAATTGTCTTCACTCATGTATTTTTTCATTGAATACATTTGATGTCTTCCTTATCCTTAATAATAAGGATGTAAACGGCAGAATCTTTGTTGAAATGTGACCTTTTTAAAGGTGCTAAATGTGAGATTGGGAGCATTTCTATTGCCTCCGCATGGCTCTCAACATGGTGACGTCTGAGCCAGTGGCCTGTAGCTAATGATGCTAACAGAGCTTACAATGAAAACAGCTACAGTGCTGACAGAGCTATCAGTGTTAACCTAGAGGGGAGGGACCAGAGGGTGGGCGCTACTCTTGCACAACGGCGCTGTTGGTCAGGACTCCGTTATCAGCAGTAACCGCCACATGAGCGCAGTGCAGAGCGGTGGCCGTGAGCTAGCCAGTGGGGCACGCGTGCATGCACTAAAAGGCACGCGCGGCCGGTCTGGCTGTCAACAAAGCAAGGAGAAGCTCGAATTACGACACACACAGAGGGAGAGCGACTTCATCTCTGCTCAGGTAGACATTACTACAGTATATCTTTATATTGCAAATAGCTGTTTGATGCTATATTAATGCTCTGGATGTCGTATAGAGCACCTTTAAGAACAGTACCTGATCAGGAAACATTTGTAATGTGCTTTATTTCTTACTTTAGTCGCCCTATTTCAAGACTCAGCCTTCAGTGTGCGGTCCAAATGTTTATCTTCACTCTTTTTCAGTGGTCTTCTAGGTGTAGGCATATAACTTTCATTTCTCACGCAAATGAATGAATTGTTCATTGGAAAACACACGTCTCTGATCGTAATAGAAAAAGCTTTAGGATAGCCTGCTGTGTCTTTGGTTTCTAAATTTAATCAATACACAATGTGCTCAAATTGGCCACAAACTGTGCTCAAGCACCAAACTGTCCTATCTCGGAGTACCAAATATAGTGCAGTTGCACTTGTCTCCTACTATTCGGAGTGTGTCAGATACGAGAGAGCACCCTGCGAGTCAGATGAAGACTTCCTCCGTTGGGGCAGATTTCTATTTCAGAACTCACTGGGTGGCATGTCTATGACCATGATGGGGGGGTGCAGGAGCAGGGAGCATGTTGCTTCTAGATAATCCACTTTGGCATAGCAGACTCTCCAAAATGGTCTCCTCTTCCATTCCTCCCTCTTAACTGTCACAAGCTTACATCCTCCGACGCTGTCACTAGCAGGGATTATCTCCAAGCCCTTCAAAATCTGTGCCTTGGTTATCTTCTCACCCCTTCTCATGGAAAGTTGCGTTGATATCATGGACTTCATTTCTCATTATGACAACTTCAAATTGAGATTAGAAAGCGAAGATTTCAGTTAGCTAGTTATGTTTTTTCCTCAAATACATGGGAGTCATTGATGATGATTCTCAGCAAGTGTAATTATCAGAGGTCTTCTGGGACACTTTCTGTAATGGAAGACAAGTTGTGTGTTAGCATTATTATTTGTTTACCTGGACATCTTGTCCTTCACCTCCCTTTTTTCTATAGGACTCTGCTGCATATCAACTTCCTGTCCCCTCTTATCATGGTCCTGCTGTGGGTGAAGCCGCTTACCAAGGACTACATAATGAACCCCACTCTGGAAAAGGAGAGTGTGCCTTTGTAAGTAATTAATCTGGTTCCAACAATCCTTTAAATGTCTGATCCGGATGTACACGACACTGCAAGTTCTGTCGCCATTCTGGCATGTCACTTGTACACGAAACAATTGTTTTCTCCTACTTCTGAATATAATATGTTCTGCGTGCTGTGACTAGATAAATTAGACAAATTATTGTGTATACACGTAGCTAAAGTCGGTGAGCTCAACAGCAAAATAATTTATTAAGAAGAGATTTAACCTTTTTGTTGTTGAGTTATTTGTAACTAACTACAGTGGAAACCGCTTATAGTGATCATGGTTATAGTGATTAACTGCTTATATGGATCAAAAAGCTTGGGAAAGAATCATTCCTATACAAACGAAGTGTAAATAATAAGCTTATAGTTATCAAGTAATCCGCTTACAGTGTTCATTTTGGGTCTTTTCATACATGACAACAAATGGAAAAACATTTTAAAACTAAGTTAGACTAATGTTAATTGAATTTTTGTTTTTTACTTTATTCCCGTGATACTTTACCTCGTGGATCGTCTGCTTTCCGGCTGGATACCTGGATACCTGTGCTGCGTGCACATTGATATCATAATGGCAAAAAGTCATTTTCTCTGAATAAAAAACGAATGTGCACAGAGAAACACCTGTGGTTGAAGCTGCCCTCATCAAGTGGATTGATAATGCCTGGTCACATAATGCCCCCATAGTTAAACTTTGCCAATCCTCAACCGGCTCTGCTGCACACATGCACACCGGTGCCCATTTCCCTCCATGCCGCTATACCGGGTGAGAGAACGAGGAGCCCCGATGAGGGAAAAGGCAGAAGAATTGGCAGCGAGCCAGTAAATAGTGACGCGGTCAATTTCATCACTTTCATGTAATAAATATTCAAATGGTAATTAGATTCTAATCTGCATAAGAAATTATGCCCAACAAAGATTTGGTTATAATAATCATCTGCTTATATGGATCAATTTAACCCGGACAGACGTGATCACTATAAGCGGTTTCCACTGTATTTGTAAACTTGTATTCCAAAGTTTACAATCATATTATTTAGTAATAGTTGTAATAATTGAGCATGGATAATGAGCTCAGTGGTTAAAATGCTTTGTAGCTCATGTATGAGATTGCCTAAACATTTCTTGCACACTTGCTGAAGGTGTGCCTGTTGATTGATCTGTACTTGGTAGGCAAGCCAGTTGGACTCCCTTGATATCTAGCGAGCTAATTACCTGCCATTCAAACGAGGGACGGGACAACATTGGCGAGCTGTGAAAATAAAAGTAATTGGTGGCTTTTGTGCTGGAAAATGGATGTAAACAATGCAACAGCGGTTACGAAAATGGAATTTACAACGGTTCAATGAGATAAGGGATGTATTCAGCTTGTAGATGAAGTGACAATACACACATTGTCTACTTGGGTTCAAATTAGACTGTAAACAAATGTAGTCGTACCTCGGGGAAAACTCTTTATTGTATCTCTAGCTGCTGTCATTTGTTAGCTGGCTAGTCATTCTGAGATAACCTCTTTCATTTGTTGCGAGTTTGAATTCTGTCATGTGTCAACTTTTTTTTTTTCTTCTGCTGCTAATGGTGATAACATCAAGGTCAAACGTGATAAAGGCCGATTTCATGTTGCAATACCCCCTTTTCACCTTTTCAACTCTCAGTTTCACCCTCCTTTCACTTTCTTCTCTGAGTTGTTTACGAGTCCTTTGCTTTTACCATCTTTCCTTCTCATTGTCTCTGCCTAATATCCAAATGATGGAGCAGATACATGATGTTTTGAGTTTGCAGGGCAAGAAAAGCTGTCATCCCTTCATCATGTGTCTTCTCTTGTCTTTCTATTAATACCAGGATGACTGAGGATACGTATGATACATTGCGGTTATGGGCCATCATACTGATGTGTATGCTCCGGCTGGCTATGATGAGACATCATTTGCAAGCCTACCTCAACCTGGCCCAGAAGGGTGTGGACCAGATGAAGAAGGAGGCGGGACGGATAAGTACCGTTGACCTGCAGAAGATGGTGAATAAGATAATAGATATAATAGTCCTTTATTATGCCCCTCTGCAATCCTGCATCAATTTAGAAATACAAAATGACATCCCATTTAACACATGACATACTGTTGGAAGGGATTAAGAGGCAGAGCAGTGTTATGATCCATAGTAACCGCTGAGTAAGCCAATTTCCCTTTATTAAAAGCAAATATAGACGCATTTAGGTGCCTTGTCTTGTGAATTAAGGAACAGAGCACAAAACTCAGTCGTCCGTCCACAGGACATGCATTATGCAGGAGGCATGCAGCCCACCTGTGGTGCATTTTGGAAATTGGATACATTATCAGTTGTGGCCAAACACATCGGCTCCTCTTATCATTCCCTTTTAAAAGCCCTCCCCAAAACAAAGTACTGACAGTTTAGTCTGGTGCAGACCAACCTATCCTATCTTACAACTCATATTCTTGATCATATGTGCACAGAGTCAGATATTATCACATTATACCGTGGTCTGGGTGAATACTCGATTCTGACAGTACACATAGATCAGGTGTTTGTGAAACTCTTTATTGATTTTTGGACAATGACATGGCTGGATAGCTAGCTAGTCTTGTTGTTAAACATACTGTCAAATTATATTCACTGTTAATCAACCGTACGTAACGTTATTGACGTTGAATCTTGCTGGCATAACATTAGCTTTCTGGCTCACAGCTGAGCCAAAGGCTTCTATGAGCTGAGCAGACTAGAAATATCTCCTGTTGCCAAGTCGTAACTAAGCTCCGTCCTATTTACTTGAGCAGTGAATGTTTCCATTGCATAAGAACCTTATGGGATGGTAGGGATTTTTCCAGGTATTTGCAAACCCTCAGGATTACCAGGGAAATGGGAGTGAGTAGATTGCGATCAAAATCTAGAGTTTTTCACAAAATGCATGAAAATATAAATTTATTAGTGACCATAAAGTGACCATGGTATAAGCGGGATAATGCCCTTCAAAGTGTCCATAATCAGGAATTAATGGACTTTTTTCACAGAGGACAGTTCTGGCCTCCACTTCATCCATTGATTTCTGATAATGGACCTCATCGAGCATTATCCCTTACTTAATGTCCAAATTAGAATATATGGCGTTGGAAATACAGGTAGGCTGTCAGGAGTCTGTTTTTAGTTGAATTTAATTTCTAGATTTAGTGAAAGAGTTATGGTCTATAACAGACTGATTGTGAAAGCAAATGCCTGGAAAAGTTTCTGTCATTTTAAAAATGCCTTAAGATACAACATTATTCAAACTGATATTGGCCTTAGATGATGTTTGAGGAGAAACAAAAAGCAGCTATGTGTTCGGTGTTAAACCTCAACTCTTGCACGATGCACAGTTTATGTAAAATCCCATCATAATAGAATTCTTCTTCTTCTTCCAGGTTGCACGTGTTTTTTACTACTTGTGTGTAATCGCACTACAGTATGTGGCACCACTGGTGATGCTGCTGCATACAACTTTGCTGCTAAAAACCTTAGGTGAGTCATGCACATGCTCGAGGATTTTCCAGTTTACAATAACTCTTTGCCTTCCCATAAATTCAACCCCTTTGTCTTATTTATTACAGGTGGACACTCCTGGTGGGTTTATCCTGAAGAAGACCTGCCTTGCATCTATGAAATGAACTCTGACTCTGTGATGGGGGCGGCACCTATAGCAGCCCCAACACCAGCTTCAGTGGTAGAAACGGGAGCCCGGGCATCAGTAGCCCAGCTGTCAGTGGCCCTGGGAGGCCTGCGGACTGTCTTCAGCCCCTTGCTCTTCCGCGGCCTGTTCTCCTTCTTTACTTGGTGGATTGCTGCCTGCCTCTTCTCCACATCCCTCTTTGGCCTCTTCTACCACCAGTATCTCATGGCGGCATAGCATCCCCAACCCAGCAGTGGCAGCCAGACCCCCCCCACAGGGCTCCCGTGTGTCGGGCCCGATCAGAAAGGACCGAGTTGAGGCAACAGAGGCCTGTTGATGACTCTGCTCCACAACTCCTCCCTCCTCTCTGACCACCTCACAACAATGACTGACCATATCATCAGAGCTCCTGGTTCAAACTTCCAGTGCTTCCTCCACAGATGACTCTGTGAACTCTTGTCATTGTTTTTACTTCAACGACCACTACCTTTTTGTTTTTTATTATTATTTGGAGAGCAAGATTTTTTAACCTTAATAACAGACAGACTAAAAGTGTGAGTTAGAAGAATATTAATATGTGTCAGTGGTGTATTGGCATAGTAATGATAAATTGGTCCAGTTTGCTGTGTGAAAATTTTATAATATGAGGTAAAATAATGTATCTCAGATGCTGATTCTAATTAATTTTACGTGTTGAAATGTGGTGTGGCAGTTCTCTTCAGCTCCAGAGTTTTATTCATGTTGTTATAATTTTCAATTGATCTCATGTAATGAGTTTAATTCATCAACATCTTCAGAATCATGATGTCTTTTACTCTAAATGCAGCCTCTTACAGCTTCACGCGTGTCAGCAGGAGTCCGATTTCAGACTGTTATATTGGAATCCCTTCTTTATCCAGTGGTCACTAAGGCTTCTTTCAACTAGTATTGGCAATACATTACATCACAGACTTATTCAGGAAACACCTCTGGAGTTACTCGGCATGACCGGGTACATGCTGTTAGGTTAAAGTTGTATTGGTTGGTACTTACTGTAACATTAAGTCATGCAACCATGTATATTCCAGTATGAATCACAGCCCATGAAGGGGCTGATTTCCCACAGTGAGACATTGTAAAGAAGCTACATTTAGGTCACAGAATATCATTGAATCTGGAGATGTTCATGGAGGCTAATGTGTGACTTCATATTAGCCTAAAATCACCATATTTTTTTATGTTTTTGTAAGTTTTGGGGAGACTGATAACTGCCATACTTTGTGCCCCGTGTTTGTCTTTTGATCAAAAGTTAAAAAATATGTGTGTTCAAACAAAATAGCCTGTTATACTCAAATGTCTAAATTCCATTGCCACGGACCACAAAAGTGTCTGAAATAGTCTTAAAATATTGCAGCAAGGACCAAGAGGAGGAGGAGGAGGAGGAGGAGGAGGAGGAAGAGGAAGAGGAGGAGGGAGGGGCAGCCTGTGTGATATTCCCAGAATGTCTGTCAGCTAAACAGGGTCAGAGAGTGGACAACCGATGAAGAGCTGTACCTGCAGAGGAGGGGAAGAGGAGATGTTAAACTCGTGGGGGAGACATCTCATTGACTTGAAGCTGATGTATTTAAATGTTTAATCTGAGTCGTAACCTCCCTGGTTTTAACTGAGCCATTTTAGAAGCTAGGAGAGAATTGTAAGCTCTTTTTTGGAGCAGCAGAGATGATTTAAAGGGAGGACAGCACTGAGGGGCTCAGTCGAGATATGTGTCTGTGTGTCTGTCTGCATGTCTAGGATCTCTGCTGTAGGTCAGCTGAAAGGGCATTGTGATCAAGAGGAGATGATGTCAACTACTGTTGATGAGCTACCGCCTTCATGTTCGGCTTTCCTTTTTCTTTTTTTTTTACTTTTAACCCCTCCATTTGCTTTTTAAACTTATTTGAGAACAATTGTTTTTTTTGTTCTTTTTCTAATGGATCAAAGTGTGAATTTGTAAAAGTTTTGATTTTTAAAAATGGTGCCAAGTGAGTGTTCCCCTGTCCCCAATGGCTATAGATTTTGGTGTCTGCTAGTGTTTGAAACTATAACTGGACTACAACTCTGCGGCCTTCTGTTTTTCTGTAGATCCATCTTAACAAAGAGGGAAATCGCAAGCCCTGGTTCACAACAAGACGTAACGGTATTTACAGTGTTTGCCTACTGTAATTCTTCGGTGGGTAAATGTGCGCACAAGCAGTCAAAAAAGGCCAATATGATTGTCCAGTCTATTCAGGAATGTAGGGTACGTGACGCCAGATTAATCACAGATTACACAGTCTTGTGGTTCTCTGGTGTTTTCATTTTGTCATGATTTCATCATAGAGGTGTAATTTATGAATTGCAGCTCTATGAGTTTTGTACAGAATTTTACAAAATCCAGCAGCACCATATCACATTTTTTTTAGCTCCTGATGTCGAAAGTCTTAGCTTCCGTTTTGTCTGTTTTAAATGATGGGGAATATGCACATAATGAATGTATCAATCCTGCCTAATTTCTAGATTGTTTTCATGAAGATGATTTGTATGGTGAGTTGATTTAATCCCCACCACCCCCCCCCCCCACCCACCCTCCTGCACTTCCTGAACTCTTTAATCGTCTACTACAAACTGTTAAATCTACCTTTCAAACTAAATCTAATTTGTCCTAATGACTATTTTTGTTGATTGATTTATCTTTGTTTTTGTATTTATTACACATGCCGAGGCCTGTAAACATTTCTAATTTTAACAGCAAACATTTTATTTTGTTATTGGGAGTGCACGATGGCTTAAATCAGTTTTTGAAAACGTGTTTGACAAATCAGTTACAGATTAACCATTTTTTTTTAACGGTCTGGTCTGGTCCGTAGCAGGGATACTTTCAGAATTCAGTGGCCTGATGAGGCAGCGTTTCTTCTGTTTGTTACCACTGAAAGTGTTTATTATTCATCATTGTTGAGTTCACGAAGTAAATTACACACATTGTTCTTTCATGTATTTATTTCTGCTTTAGATTTTGTCTTAAATAAATTATGTTCTTTACTATGTCCTTTTTTTTTTATTTTATCTTTATGCTCTACTGGCTTCATAGATGGCCTTAGCAGGATCACAACGCGGAGATTGGTTCATTTACAAAGCTGTATTTGTAATAGTTGTGAAATACTGGTAAATTCAAAGCAAGGATGTACAGTATAAGCGTTTTTAGTTTTTTTTCGTAGAAAGAGCAGCTCATAATTGGGTCAGCTTACAGTCCTAAGAAGTAGAAATCTCGGATGATTTTATCGGTCAGTCATTAAATGCTGCAGAGAAACCCAGTTTGGATATTTAATATATCCATATTCACTTTGATGAATTGTATAAATTACCAAAATGACAGCAAGTCAGTATTCGCATTGAAGTTTGATGATCCTCTGGCCGATTCAAGAGAATTACTAACAACTTCAAAAATGATGCTTCACCAAAGACTCGTTGTAAAGTAGTTTCTCTCTTGTTGTCTCTGTCTCATTCTCTCATTTCCTCTAAATCATGCCAACAGGAGTAGAAGTCCTTAAAAGGTGGTTGAGAACATAATTATTTGGCATGTGTTTTGCAAATGTTCACTTGTTCTAGCTCCTGTGCATTAAAAAAAACAAAACGGCAAATAATCGGGAATGAAGAAAATGTGATTTTTCTTTCTTTCTTTTTTTTACAGTCAGAATGTAGAGAGCTGTTCAATAACTTGAATAAAGTGGTGTGGTTTTATATATCTGTTTGGGCTTTTACTGCAGAGCTGCTTTTTGTGGTATGGCCTTGAATTCATGCTTGAATGTGCATGAAGGAAATGATGATATGCCATTCTCAAACTGGCATGTTAGTGCTTTATTCTGTGCTCGGAGTCTACGAGCACATAAGGTCCTCTGCATTTACAGTGGCTCGTTTTTTGGGGGGTTTTCAAGGTCTCGGGCAAGATTTAAAAAATTGTGTCTTTGTTAATAGTGTTTGAATAATGGTTCCCAATAATTGTGTTTGGGCATCAGTCTATTTATGAAATATGTCCTTGTGCAAACTGGCATTGATTTGCTTTTTCTTAGTTTGGCTTCTCTATTCTTGTGGGAAAGGTTAGAGGAGTAGATAGAGGGATGAAACGACAAACTCTCCCAAACTCCTCCTAATGCACGCCATTCTCTGGGAATAACGTCGGGCAAGTTAACACAGGCCTCGAGTGCCATTGTCCACGCGAGCGGGAAAACTGGGCCAATGCATTCATTCATAGGTAGACAGATCAATAAGACAGCTTCCAAAACAAACCAGTGGAGAGGTTCCTTTATTCCTCTTGAGTGGGGCCCATTCACCAAGGTCCCTTCTCCATAGAGTGGCGTTGGAGCTCCGCTTCAGGCAAGGGAGCACAGACCCCCACCCTTCCACCATCCCAAACACAGCCAGAAGAACTGAGAAACTTCTGGAGGGGTGACGCTATAATAGTGTGCTTTCTGTGCGACACAGAGGTGATCCCACCCTCACGTCGATTGTGAGAGAAACTGCAGCCATACTTCATGACTGACCTGACCTCGTATCGTGAATGGCCTAAAAGAGAACACTTTACATTGCTTGAACTCCTCTTGTTTTTTTTTTACTTTCTTTGCAATGATACCTCCAAATTATGACAAAGATTAAGAAAAACAGAAAGTCCCCTGCTGTATTGAGTGCCGATTTACAGATTGGTCGACTGAGATTAGCATTTAGCAATCACTTTAAATGTAATACATGCAATTATCATCTTTTCATTACCATGACAACAGCTGAGAGGTTAGCACAAAACATTCAAACATCTTTAATAAGCAAGTGGGATTTTGGAAAACTGACATTTCTGGGGGAAAAAAGATCATAATTATAAAGTTTATTTAGCACAAAGCTGCATAAAACATTTAAAAAGGAGAGATGCGATGACACATTTAAAAATTTAAAAAACATTTTATTGTGAAAATTGCATACAGGAACAATTTACAATGTATTCAAGCTGTGTTTGAAATTGTATTGAGACATGGCAGTGAGATGGTTTTATTTAATAATGAACAATACAGAATTATACTGTAGAAAATACAAGTTTTATTTGAATCATATTAGACACAGGGTCAAGTGTATCATCCATGCAACAAAATACACAGAAAGCCAGGCGACATTTAAGATGACGTAGCATTGTGGAGGACCAATTTTATTTTTTTACTTTGTTATCCCACTGACACACGCACACTGCTTCTGACTCATTCATCATTCACATCCACACATATGGGAAATATTGTTCATCTATAAAGCTGTCTGTGTATCACGACCTAATTGAGTTAAACGTGCGCCAGTTATCAGTGCAAAGCAGGGGGAAAAGAAACAGATTCTCGCCAAGTAAAGTACATTTAAATGGTTAAAATTTGAGGTCCACTGCCTCGTGCTAGAAATATGAAATGGCTGACTGCCCTCGTGGTAATCACCACTGCTCTTACATTAATTCATCTCCAGATGAACATTGTTCCTTTGGGGGTTTCCATGCTTCATCAGCAGCCCTCTGATATACTATACACACTTCTAAAGTAAGTGTGTGTGTGTATTTAAGCACTAAAATGAATTGCTTCTCTTTGACGCTTAATGTAAACCAACAGTGACATTTCCTCCCTTGTTTTATATTTAATATAGATTATATTGAGTTTTATTATTCCTAATACATCTTGGCCCCTTTTTTTTAATATTATTGTGAATTAAAGTGAAATGTATTTTGATGCAGCTTATCATACAGTAATAAAAAGCTGCATCCAGAAACACTGGCCTTTCCACTAACAGTTTTGGATCAGCTTTTTTTTTTTTATATATATAGGGAGCTACTAGATATGTTAGTAGCAATTTGCCTCATATTGTATCATTAATATGTGTTTAACTTTAGCTTTATACTCTCCTCAGGAGAGGAATATTCACCCGCCAAGACAAGTGAATTTCATGTTCTGTGTCTTTTTATACGTAATCCGTGATTTACTAGAAAAACTGTGCTTAACTGTTCAGCAAATTAATGGTACGTTCCAAATTAATTAGCCAAAGCAGTACCACAGCTTAATGTCTTTCATGGTTAAAAAAAAAAAAAAAGCAGGACATTAAGCTCACAGAAGCCTAATAGATTTCTTCAAGGAATCAACATGAATGAATAAATTAATTATATATTTATATATTTTTAAACTCTTGCCGTGTCCTATTTCACTTGATGAAAATCCTACTGTAGATGCCTCCTTCACAATAACAACCAACAGAGTGGACTGCCCCCTAGTGTCACCAGCTTAGTGTGACAGTGTATGGACGGGGAATGGGGGGGGGGGGGGACAGCCTGCTTTTGCTTTGAGCATTAGCAGAATGCCAGCTTTTTCAGTGCCATCCAATCAGAGAGCACCTTGGTAACGCGTTCATACATCCCGTGGAACTAGGTGGCGAATGCAAATGCTCCAAAGATCAAGGTTTCTCCTTGGCAATGGTGCAGCACTTGTTTCTGTCCTTTCATGTCCGAATGATGATGGTGATAATAAGAGGGGAGGACAGGCCTCAGATTGAGCCAAAGGGGGAACGAGCATCGATGAGATCTTTGATATGGAATGCTGCATCATGTGATATTAGTGTCATTCATGGAGCAGCTTTGATTGACAGTTTATTAGAAAAAAATTGTGAGAAATGCACCATTGTGCTCATCCATTTTTCATGTTTGAATTGCTGACACTTTGATGCACTTTGGTGAATGTGGTGCTCGAACTGGGGGACAAAGGAGCTGCAGCCTACATCTCGTATTTCTTTGCGGGGCTTTTGTCATTTCTATTCCAAAAGAAAGAATTAATATAGTAAGAAACATTTTTCTATAATTGCTTCTTTTGTGGTTCTACGCTCGAGCAAATGCACCTATATAAACACACACACACTCTCTCGCAACTGAAACGTGCATCAGTTTTTTGCTTCAGGGATCCTGTTGTTCTGCGTGCCTCGAGTCCAACGGACTTAATTTTCCATATTATATTTTATTAGACTGATGATGCACATTGCATTCACGGAGCACTTCAGCCCCACATTGCTGTATATGCTCCTAATTAAGACAATGTAACTCTGCGTTGTTTTCAAGAAATGTAAAACTGATTGCAATGAAGGTGGCAAATTTGTAACATTACCCTGGATAAAGGGAGCAATTTATGTCAGTTAACATGCACCAGAGCTTGTACCTTAAATACCACGATTGGTTTCTGCCTGATTGTGAATACTTTCCTTACAGATAGGTTGTGATGATATTGATATGTAGTGATACAGAAGAAAAAATATACGTGTTAAAAATATTTGGAGACTCTATTATATGATATTAAAGGGACATTCCAACAATAATATCCTATCTGACCATATATTGGGTTTGTTTGTTCACATAAATTGTTTACACTGTGATCCCCAGTCCACTGGATTTGACTTGGTAAAGAGAAAAAGGCCTTCATCATACTATGTATATATTAGGGCTGTTAATCGATTAAAATATTTAAACGCAATTAATCAAATGATAGTTATAGTCCACAGTTAATTATAAATTAATTATTAAATTTTTTATCTGTTCAAAATGTACCTTAAAGGGAGATTTGTCAAGTATTTAATAATCTTATCAACATGGGAGTGGACAAATATGTTTGCTTTTTGCAAATGTACGTATATGTTTATTATTGGAAATCAATTAACAACACAAAACAATGACAGATATTGTCCAGAAACCCTCACAGGTACTGCATTTAGCATAAAGAATATGCTCAAATCATAACATGGCAACCTCAAATCAAACAGACAACAACAGCTGTCAGTGTGTCAGTGTGCTGACCTGACTATGACTTGCCCCAAACTGCATCTGATTATCATAAAGTGGGCATGTCTGTAAAGGGAAGACTTTTGGTTACCCATTGAACCCATTTTCATTCACATATCTTGAGGTCAGAGGTCAAGGGAACCCTTTGAAAATGGCCATGCCAGTTTTTCCTCGCCAAAATTTAGTGTAAGTTCAAGGAGCATCAAGCTAGTATGACATGGTTGGCACCAATGGGTTTCTTAGGTTTTCTAGTTTCATATGATGCCAGTATCTTCACTCTATCTTTAAAACTGAGCCCGCTATGAGGTAAAAAATTGCAAGTTGTGTTAATGCGTTAAAGAAATTAGTGCCGGTAAAACAATAATTATCGCGTTAACTTTGACAGCCTTAGTATTTATTCAAAATTGTATTTTCTTGGAAGCATATATACCTCCAAAACTAAATTTAGCAGAAATTTGTATATTATATGAGATATAAGACGAAAACCAAAACATGCAACTGTTATAATATTGTAAATATTGTAGGAAGCCAAATTAAAAAAACTAAATAACTATGAATAATTGTACTTTCTATAAAATCAGTAATCTTGTCAATCCTTCAACCCAGATTCAAAACGTGACCTCGTTCAGAGAGTTAATTTACCGTTTGATCCTGTTTGTCTGAAGGTCACATATTGACACCACGTTGCTTCAAACGACCCCTTGACCTCTCGCCGTGACCTGCTGCCAACCACCAAGGAAGGCAACAGGTCACTGGAGTCATTTAGAGGAGTCCCGAGGGGAAACCGGCCCCTGGACACTACAGGGCCCCCAGCTTCTCTTGGTGCAGAAACACACACATACTGTTGCTCCAGTCTCTGTCTGCCTGGGGAGACATAGAAGTGGGGGTACAAAAAAAGAAATAGCTGTTTGTGACTGAGACATGGAATACATATTTATGCTGTATATGCATCAAGAGTGGATGTTTTTGCAAAAGACGTGCACAAAATGATATGTGTGTCTGCATATGTGTGTGTGTTTTCCCACCTTTTTTTTTAAGCCAGCTCCATATACACTCAGGAGACTATGGAGGGGAAAACTGAAAACTTTTTTTCACCCTCCAATATTTCACTCAAGAATATAAAAAAGGAGCAGCTATAGAAAAATGTAGCACACTTTCATCATTATCAATTTTGTTTCTAATGAAAGACTGAGAATTGTATTTCACTTTTAGCACATTATGGGGAGAGTATAACATGAAAATGCTCAATTCCTTTTGAAGGTATTTCTTTTATTCTCCCTACAAAAAGACTATTATCTGGTAGTGGCGAATGCATATTAGGCAAGAAAAGCAACTATCATTCACCTTCGACAATGCATAGCTGTAAATTATGGCATTATCTCTGCTGGCATAAGAGGAGAAGGAGAGGAGGTGGGAAGAAGGGTCGAGGTGGAGACGAGGGAGGGTGTTGAAAATAAAGAAAAGGGTGTGGAAAAAAAGGACAAACCCATACACACACACACACACACACACACACACACACACACACACACACACACACACACCTTCAGCCTGAAGTCAATGAGAAAGATTATGCTTGGCCTTATCCAGTAGGGCCTGTCAGATTTATTTCCAACATCAAGGGAGTCTTTGCTGTCTCCAACCCCATCCATCAGTGCCCTGTCTGGGATTCTGTGTGGTCAGAGTCCTGGATGGAGGCTGGGAGTGGAGAGCTGAAGGAGACTGGAGGAGGTGTGTGTGTGTGTGGGGGGGGGAGTGGGGGGGTTTGAAACAGGAGTGGTTGCCAGGGCACACAGGCCCGTGGCATTCTCCATCGCCTGGCATCCCAGGGTGCAACGGGAGCACTAGTCCTCAGTAAGTCACCAGCGGAGGTGAAAAGCACTGTCACCGAGATGAAAGGGGGCTTCCCCCCTCACTCTGATCTGTGAGAGAAAAATGAAAAAGACAGACAAATATGAGGAGAGAGAGCGAGGGGGGGAGAGAGTTTTAGAGAGTGTAAAATCGCTCTCACTGTATTTCATGTCAATATGTCTCACATTTGAAATCCTTATTATAGATTGGGGTGTGGAAAAAAAAAGGGATGTGCTTTCATTGTTCGGGGACATGTCCTCTCACACACACACACACACACGCCATTCCCCTCACCCGGGCGCTTGTGCCACACCACCCACCCCTGTCGTTCTGCACGATGTAACCTAGCAACTATTTAATTAAAATAGCATCAGCAAGGATAGAGGCTTTTTTCCCCTCCCCTTGCAAGGATTTCCTCCAATCTCAGTGCTTTTCAGCACACCATGAATCAAAAACTGACGCTATGTATTGTTCCCCTCACATCCCACTTCTTTGTTTCTACATTTCCACAAAAACCTATAGCTTGCTTCATTGACACCTGACTGGCAGGATGTACCTGGTGTCGTATATCTGCTGTGGTGGCACTACATCTATGCTTCAACTGGCCAGAGATTTAATGCAGGACATTATTATGCCACAGAGTTGTACAAGCAAGGCCATCACCTCTCTGTCCTTCAGAGTAGTCTATCTGAATAATAGAATGCCTCCTCTTCAAGCCTTCCTCCTCCTCCTCCTCCTCCTCCTCCTGCTCTTCTTCATCCCCCCGTGCCTCCTTTTCTCTTTGTATGCCAAATCACAGCACCCTCTGTTTCGACCTAAAAAGAGGCGCCTCTTACCATGCTCTACATGTGTGCCAAGCTCGGGCAATGCGGAGCAATTAGAGGAAATGTGAAGCAGCTCCGCATGTCAGCGTACATCGGACTCACTGTCACTCAAACCACATCCATGACTCCTCTGCTCTGAGAAACAAACAATGGAGCAATATTCTGGTTCATGGCTGTCAAAACAGAAGGCCCGATCTCTATTTCACTCTCCCATTCTCCCTGTCTTTTTCTCTTGTGCTCTCCCTGCTGCTAATGGATACCCTGATGTGTCATAGAGCAGCAAAGCTATCTGTCCTTTCTTGATTTCCCATAATGTAACGTTCTGTATAGTACAGGTGCACCAGAAGGATACTCACAACTCTTTTCACTTGCTCTCAATAGGAGGACCTCTGTCATTACCGAAGAAGCAATGCAGTGAAAGTCATAGTAAATGGCTTTAATGATCCTCCTTCCAAATGGTTACATTATAGGGTTGACCTCCACTTCAGGTACATTCACGCTTTCCACCAAAAATGACATATTTCTGCCTTTTATGTCCCTCTTTTTCTCATGCACATTATTGCCATTTCTGCAGAACCGCAAAGCCACTCCAGACACTGCAATTCAAACGTGGACATTTACGACCAGTTAAAGAGGAAAGAGTTAAGAAATGTAAAAGGATAAAATCACATATGCACTTCTACCTAATAGTCAGTGAGAAAATCACTTTAAACCAGATTGAAGGGGGTGCTGGCATTGGACCATTTAGTGTGATTTCTTTAATAAAAAGTATCAATGGCGGAAAATCCTCTTAGCTTGAAGAATATATTCAGATTTGAGCATATGTCTGACTGACTGACTGACTTGAATTGAACTGCAGGCCAAACAGATTTGGATTTGTTCACATATCTATTCGCTTCAAATTCAGATTTTTTTTTAATCTGTACTTTTCTTATAGAACAACTTTATACGTATAACTTATATTGAAGAATTAATAGTAAACATATTTTTCTACAGAAAACTGGCAAAATGCTGTAAACACAAATGTTGAATTAATCGGCGATGAAAAAGAAAACAATTATGTTGTTAAAAATTATAATAGACTGCACCTATTATCGCTTTTCTACCTTAACCGACAAAGCACATTACAATGTGCCTCTCATTCACCCATTCACATACACCGATGGCGACGGAGGTGCCATGCCGGCCCAAGTGTGTTGCCCAAAACACGTGGACGGGAGGATTCAGAGATCGAAACTGTCCACCCTGTGATTAGCCGCTCTGCCTCCTGAGCCACAGCTGCCACATACATGTTAATGCAACGGTAATGTTTTAATCTTCAAGGGCAAATGTAAAATATTCCCTCATTTTCATAAACGTATACATGCGGTGTGTGTAGGCCTATCTCTGGGATTAATTCTGTAATCATGTGAATTCACCACCCTATAGCACATATAGCCTATGTAAATCTTGGAGAGTGTGTGTTCACACATTGATTTGCATAATGGCACATGATTTTGACAGGCAGGACGAGAGAGAGGGACCCCTTGACATTTTTATAATGGCACTTTACAGGGTGGACAAGGTTGGGGGGTAGGATGGTGGTGGAACAAAACACAGGGTCCTCCAATGTGTGTGTGGCACTCATGAAGCGAGACAGCAACCTACAGTATTTTCTGTTATTCAATACACTGTGATTCACGCGGAAGTGCCTTGAAAATGGACAGAACAGAAATGCATGAAAGATGTTATTGCCACTGGCAATTGAAGGATATTTATATGCATCTACTCTCAATATTACTCCACTTTTCAAAATAATATTTGACTTTGTTGTAGCCTTTGTGCAAAAGATAAGACTTTAAACTACTAAAACTGCAAGTGGCTGCTCAAAATTGCACATAAACTGATTGATGGGGGTAAAAGTAGAGCACATTTCATTAGTGCATCACGTCGGTACTGGGTCACATCCTCTGAGATATTCATGTTGATGCTCTAGAAAATAATTTCAATTCTTCAAAGATGACAATTTCACATTTACGGCCTTGTAGTAATTCTCTCAGAGGCCGTAACCTCACTGCGTTTAACCTAATTTATCTCAGCTCCCATTGTGGAAATAATTTTTTATACACGTCAGAATTTATAACAAACCTCTACTTATGGATTATCCTACTGGGTTACATCAGTCAAATTGAATCTAGCAAACACGTCCCTTGTCAATACCGATGAGATTGATAGAGTCCCAAATCACAGAGTGGGGCATGTACGGCCGACACTGAGGTCTGTGGGAGAGGCCAGCAGCAAATTAAAAGGTCACGGACTTCGATGGCATTCCCTCTGCCCCGACACACGGCACGCCCCCTTCGTCTTGTCTGACTGACACGTGCAACAATGGCGTTTTTTTCATCTTACGCAAACAGCTCAGAACAATGCTGCCGCCTAGAGCCATATGCTGTGCCTATGGCCATCCACAAGTTCCTCATCTATCCGTCCGTGGGAACGCCGGTGGGTAGACAGAAAGGGTTGTCTGGGGTGAGGCCCTTACCAGATCTCCAAGGATAATTTTTTGTCATATAGTCTAGGACATGACAGACACAAGAGCTCCGATAAGCAGCAGACAATGTGATGCAGCTCGTCGTGAGAAAGTAAATCAGACGGGATTGTTTCCGCCGCACAATGATCGAGACAGTGCAGGTTGCAGCTGAGGAAGTCAATTAGAGTCTATGCATTAGTAATTATAAAATTGATTTATTACAGTTCTTGATATATTTAATGCTAAAATATACAGAATCTGCACACTTTTTTGGGAGTCTCTACTTAACTCTACTTTGAAAAGCATCTTATTATAGCACATAAGATGATGTTAGAAGCAGACTTCAGGTGATTCCCAACAAATTATTTCCACACTCCTCCTCGATGCATCTGCTGCGTTCTGCACTCTTGAGCCCCCTATTTTTAAACCTGGTCGCACATCATCCGTCTCACTCCATGCCTCAAATCCCTGTCATCCTGACACGCATACACACACTCGCACTTACACAGAGACCTCATTAAAATGCATAAAAGCCCTCACTCACACGCACACCCCTGCCGCATGCATTAATTAGCACGCTGGTAACAAGCTAGCCTCTCCATTCACACCCTGAGCCTCTTTCATTAGCATGACAGTGGCTAGCAGCGGCCAGGGGCCCATAGGCTGCAAGGTTCTCTCCTCAGGGCCCCTGATTAAAGGGAGAACCCCTAGGACGCAAAGCTCTCCATTCCTTTCATCATTGCACCCATGCGGCGTCTCTCGGATGATCCCTGGACCGCAAACTGTCAAGTATACCTGTTTCTATGGGCCAGACCCCCTTTCCATCTCTTTGACTCTCTTCTCCGTCTCTCCACACTCCGTCCTTCCTCAACTCGCTCTGACCCACTCCAGTGTACTTTCTTCCATCTCAATCTAATTGTCACCTCCTATCTCTCTCCAGACCCTTATGGGCTTCTTTTTTTCTCACTAATACATGTATGCAAACGGGGAGGCCTGGCTGGTGTCGGTCTTCTTTTTTGCACATAGACGCAGATCACAGAGGCGCACTATTTCAGGTTCACAATGGCAGCCCCAGGTGACCCAGAGAAGGGTGTTCATGCTATAAAGGCTTATCCTTATTTCTCAAACCTATAGAAACCACCTTTCCCCTTCTCAGCGGTAAGAGATCCGGACAGCCTTACACCTGACGTACCGGGCGGCTATCATCTCCAGGCCTCGCCCATCAGGGTCTCCCCCCATCCGGCCTGGATTTCAAGGCAAAACGTCTCATTAGCTGTGGTCCTTGAAAGAAGGGCACTCAATTTCAAATTCAGTTACACATTCCCTTTGAATGGAACTAGGAGGCAAAGGAGAGGAGGAGAGAGGGAGAGGAAGGAGAGAAAGAAGGCATAGGAGATGGTCTCAGTCGAAGGCTGAGGCCTTGGACCCAGAGGGAGGGAGAGCAGAGAGGGGAGTAAGGTCTGCTGAGGCAGCCATAATTTCACGCCATCATTACCTCTATGGGCTGGAGATTTATGCTAATGCCATTTCAGGGAAGAAGTGCTGGACAAAACGGGTTTAGAGGGTCAAAAGAGAGCTGTGTAGTTCCTTGGCCACGGCACAGGTCTGATTATTTTTTTTTCCAGCGCTGAACATGCATGTATCTGGTTTTCAATTTGTTCAATTTGTATTGTAGATTTAATTTTCACACATTTGTATATTTGCTCTTCTTTGGTATGTTGTACGATCACCTGATGTAAGTACTTGCAGGGATTTTTTTCGGGACTATTCACTCGTGTCTTAAAAATAGAGAATGTCTGCATTCCAGGAGACACAGTACCTTACTTAAGCTGGTTTCTGACATTAATTTTGTCACTCCCATGACACTGCATTTCTCAATGCCAGTCAAACCTCCATCATAGCTTCACACCAGTCAAGACAGAGGTGAAAATCAGATTTGGCTCAACCAACCAGGTCCTGTCCTCTTCCCCTGCAGTGCTGAGAGCTCACGTGGAGGTCTTGCTAAGCTCTATGATGGACCAGGATTGCTGTGGGGTGAGTGGTGTACGATTCGTGACCTGGACCCCATACTGCTCCAGGATAGCCTCCCGGAGCTCAAGAATGCTGGTCCGAGAACCTTGCGGCGTGGCCGGCGCGTACAGCACTGTCACTCAGTAATGATGGTTGTATGGCAGCGGCTGCATGCAGCAGGGGGCGGGCTGACTTTCTCCTAACGAGGAACCGTCTCACAGAGAGACAGGTCAGGGGTGTGAGGGCCAGGCAGATATCATAACATAACACATCACACACAGATGAAGAAAATGTCGTCGTCTGCCCCTCCAGCCAGAGCGGAACTAATAATTAGGATTAGTGGATGTTACTAAAAGTAAGCAGGGGTGCCGGCACCCCGCAGGGTCTCATAGTTAATGACCAGCACGCAACAGCAGAAAGGTTGCGGTGCAATAACGAGGGAATCGATCGGCGACGACCTTTCAGTGATTCCTCATTCTGACCTATCGATTATGACACCTATTGATCTACCTTTCTGCTGTGTTCTGTTGCAGCTGTGGACATCAGAGATGAGATCAGTGGTTGAGGCTTGCACCATGGTGAGATGGAAGGGGGTGGATGGATAGTTATCATCGAGACCACCTGTCACTCCTCCAGCCTTCTTCGACAACCTCATCAGAACTCTCAATATACACCACAGGAGGTCAGGCCACGGTAATAATAAGCCAGTTGAAAGGATAAGGACACAGACAGAAAGGAAATGGGCTATGACAGGTTTCACAGCAAATGGTAAAAGCACCGGTGACAATATCAAGTGAATGCAATTCCACCTTCTTATTAATTCAACTCCTTGACAGCACTGGGTGATTATATAATATCGATCATGTAAAAGGGTAAAGGCATTTCTGCCACACAATCAAACCCATTGGAAAACAATGGTGAGTAATACAGTTTCACTCAGCACATTTAAAGATTTACTGACAATTTTGGGGTATTAATTGGCAAACAACACTGGTGTTTAGCGGCCTGACCATGTGATCACATTTTATTTCACATGATTCAGAAATGATAAGAGATGCAAGAAAGTCCAGAGTTTGTCAGAATAGAGTGCTCATAATATTTATGATGATAATGCTTGAGTTTACATTTGTTACTTCCAAAAGGTGAAGGAGTATCAATACCCAACAGCAGAGTGCATTTAGGGCAGCGGATGGGAATATTCCACTGATGCAGCCCCGCTTTGTGATTTAGGCCAAAATAACGGGCACATTTTCACATAATAATCTTAAAAAAAAAACTTTTTTTATATCATATCATATGTCATATACAGGTACATACATGAAATTTTACCTCTGCATTTAACCCATCTTTAGGAGCAGTGGGCCTGGGGAGCAACTTAGGGTTTTAGTGTCTTGCTCAAGGACACTAAAACATGCAGACAGTAGAAACTAGAGATCGAACCGACAACCTTGCGGTTCAAGGATCACTGAGCTATAGCCGCCGCAAATCTTCTTTGTGTAGCCTTAGTTTTTACCAGAAAATCTCTTTCAACTATTTTAAAAACACAGAAAAAAACAACTTCCCTTTATGTTTCTTTGAAGTGATAGGATTTCTATAACCTACTGAATAAAGCTATTCATGTCGGACTGTTTCCTTGAATTCATTTGTCAAATGAAATTTGATTGCCTGTCATGGAGCCTGAATTGAGCACTAAGGATGTCTTCACTCCGTTTTCAATCAATACGTGACATCTGGCTCCACTATAAGCATGTTTTACTTACTATATTTCTTAGCTTTCGCACAACCGAGTGCCAATCAAGATAAGGCTATACATTAAGTAGATGATTTGATTTTCAGGCAAGGGAGAGCTCTTCACCTCCAGACACGGATACAAATTTGTGAAAGTGTGCCTACTTTAATATAATGGCTGTCAAAAGTCAATTTCTCCCTCCTTAAGCCGTCTCTCATTGCTGCAAATTGAACTGTGCCACACAGATCGAGTGTAGAAAGAGTCACACACAAATGGTGGAAAGCTTTGGAGGAAACTGTGTTGGAACTGCACCAGGCAGCTGCTGTCTGTTAGCAGTACAGGAGGGTGAGCACTCGTGCCCTACGGCACACTGCAGGGGCTAAAACGTTCCTACACATCTACGCAGGCAGCTAAGAGACTGGAGGCATACATGGGATTACATCCTGTGCTATTGCCCTAGGCAGTCACCGGGAGAGGCCCTCACACATACGGTAAAACCACACATACAACATAGTAGCAACGAGGTGCAACCACATGCATGCTCACAAATACACACAGATTGCTACATTTTGTTCTTACGGTATATTCTAGTTCTCTGAAACACACACTAAGATGCGTCATGAGGAAATATCCACATTCTGGTTTCTTTTGGTCATTTATGGAAAACTTAATATCGCTTTCTTTTCCTGAGGCAGTCGGCAGGTTACTCTCAGTGGAAGCAATGAGTTTTAAAGACGTTTATCTTTATCTGAGGAACAGTTGATGCCAAGTGCAAACAGTCATTTAAATAGGATTAAATCAAAATGATCAAGTGTCAAATTAGGAATAGTTACTGTATCTGCAATGCAACAAAAGTATGTTTCCTCTCAGAGCCCAAGGTGACATATTTCTCTTGTTTACCCTACACAAAAAAACTACAGACACACTCAAACACATGCACGTAAGCCCTCACACACACACACACACACACACACTCACACACACCCAGCAGGATCTCTGTGGTGAGTAGATGAAAGTATCTCGCCTGCACTCTTCTTGGCATTGTGCAGTAGGACCCAGGGGGTGTTCTTCTCGACAGTCTGGTACATATACAACACTCCCCAGACAAACACACACACTCGCTCAGACACACAGTAATGTGTATTGCATATTCAAGGACGGAAAAACTTAAATACTGAAAGGTCACATAAGGGCATGAATGTGCTCCAGTTACAGTCTGGAGAGAGAATTCAGTTCTATATTTTAAACACCATTATGTAAGTA
The DNA here is from genome assembly GCF_043250625.1 of Sebastes fasciatus. Classification (NCBI taxonomy): domain Eukaryota; kingdom Metazoa; phylum Chordata; class Actinopteri; order Perciformes; family Sebastidae; genus Sebastes; species Sebastes fasciatus. The sequence continues at coordinate 18,890,453 of NC_133800.1, read as the reverse complement.
ACTGTTCCCAGTAGACCGTAAGATTAAAATCTAGTGTAAAGTTTACGTTTTTTGGCTGTGATTTCAGGTACAGTTCAATATTGCACATCACTGATATCAATCCCCATTCAGGTTTCGGTTAGTTTATGCTTCACCTTGCACCTTTTTGATGTGTTCTCATCCCGACTCAAAGAAACGATATAAAAAGAAATGTCAGAAACATTTCTCTTACTCTTTCAACCCTTGTGCCCATTAACAGTTAGTGCTTGGAGTAATTGTGATTTGAACGTAACCCCAAATCTGTTTAATGAGAGCAATGATCCATAGAGGGAGCACAGGTAAAGTGCTTTTAACGAGAGGGCCCTTATTTTACCAGCCGGAGAGGAGCAGAGAGGACCGGAGCTGCTATTTCACATTCAGCTTCAAAGCAGCGCTTCAAATTGTGCAGACGAGACTTCATTTCCTCTTATCTGCCAGTGTATAGGTCCTCCAGAGTGAGAGTGCACAGAGCGAAAATGTGAGGGAATGGTGGGTGAAGATGTATAGAGCACACAGCACCACAGAGAGACGGGAAGACTCAAATTAGCTGAATATGAGAAGGAGAAATGGAGGAAGTTGTTAGACATTACAGCTACGCGCTCTGGAGTGTTGGCTCTAGTTATGTCCTCCTCAAGACAGACCTTGAAAGATACTTTACAGCGAGCAAAGTCCACATTATTCATTTCACAGGGACTCTGCTTGCACTAGTGCCGCATAGACTCAATATCATAACTATCTTGGCTCAGGGCTCTACTTTTTTTTCCAGGTGTTCTTAGCATCCCATGTTTTGTGTGTTTATTGGATATTTTGAAGCGAAAGGTCAAGGAGAGGGTGCTATCATAAAGCTGACGGAAATGTACAAGTGAAAAAGGTATAGTCAAGACAACTCCAATGGTCTACGAAGCTTTTGCAAGCCAAATGCATTACACTTTGCAATTTTCAGAATTTTTTTTAAAACCTGCGATGGTCTACATTATACTATGCTTATACTAAAACACATTGTGGTAAAGTTTAACTAAGTTGCTCTCTGTGTTTATTATGCGTTGTATGCAGGAATAACTTCATGACAACACAAGTTAATTTACTAGTGCTGTATTTATAACATGTCAAATGTACTACAATACAACCTGTATTGGAAAATCCATTGAAGTTAGTTGGTCATAACTACAAGTGGGACCAGTGAATTTCAGGGACTGCATAAAGTATAAAGAAAAATCCTTGGTAAAAAAAATCATCACTTCAAAGTCTACTGATTTGTAACAAAGGTATTTGATCCTCTATAAAATGCAGGAAAAACAGCTTTCTAAGGGAATAAATAGCAAAGCCAGAGTGACACAAGGAAGACTGACGACCTTGACTGACCCAGACTGAATTTTCCCTTTTTTCTACTGGTGTTATGTTACTGATATAATGATACAAATCAGTTATAAAAGATTTTACTCAAATGGTTTTGGGAATTTTATGACAGACTTGTGAGTTTATAATCAATGCACAATGGTAGTTTATTAACTACATACTGTTGTCTTGATTGCCTATAATTATTTAGCAAGGATCAAGGACAGTTGTCTTCTTAAATGTAGCGTAAAGTTTGGGGCCAAAGAACTTCCAGATTCCAAACCTCACAATCAAACACAAACAAAATCTAGCTATTTTTCTTCCCCCATTACTGTATGCATATTTTTTGTTGGTACAGTGACTCAGAAGAGTTTTGATGCTGTAATCCCGGAAAATGATGACGAATATAATAACATGTTCCAGTCACATTGCTTGGCGTGATATAATATTATCCAACAAACCATTGCAATGTTAGAGCCGTAACAGTAGATCTATAATATCACATGTCAGTGAAGATCATGGGATGGAGGCATAAAATGTGTAATCATGTAAACGATGTTATGGGCGAGCATGCTATAATTCAGTTAAAGTGAGTACTCAAGTGGTACAATATGGTTGAATGTATCGTTGTGTTTCTGACTTTTGAAAGAGGAGCTAAATTGGAGCAATCTAGACACTGAGGTCTGTGCTTTAGTAAGCAAGGCGAATCAAAAAAATATATATTTTGTCTGACACATCCTTGCCAAAATCTCCTGGTGTTCCATTACCCAGTGATAGAAATCCTAGTGGGGAACTACAGCCAACTTGAAGCCCCCCACCTCCCCACCCCCTGCATACAACAAAGCATCTTGGACTAGAGAAATACTGCTGGAAACCTTTGAGGTTGGATTGAATGAATGAAAAAAGAGGGAAATGTCACCAATTCCATCTTCGAAGATTTCAGATAGAGAGTGTGACAATGAAAGTACATCAAAGGGAAATGCAGACCCCACAGTCTTCAAAAGGCACCGTGAGCGGCACATTCAGGGTTATTAAATAGTTGAATATTGACAGGGTTTTTCCTATTCGAGGTGAACGACACCTCAGCTATCTCCACAGATCCAACAGGACCGGAGAGATGGCGAGCACAGCCGAGCGCTCTCCACCCCCATTCACAGCAGCCTTAATTGACAGGCGAAACCCTACAACGGCTCTTCCCCCCCCCCCCCCCTCCCCTCTCACCTCCTCGCCGCTAACTTTGCCCACTGGACCGAGCTGTTGCTGAGCCAATCAGGGGAGGTTTTGTTTGTTGAACTCCGATACGTCCTTCAGCACTTTGGCCCCATTCATCTCACCAAACAATCCCCCTAAGAATTTAACTGGTGGGCAAACACACAGCACATGGGTAATGACGGGGGCACCTTGGCTGTCTGTGTGAATATTTACCCTGTCATCAAAGGAGGGGCATGCATATAAATCTATGCCTGAAATCCCAAGTTCAGGTTCAGGCTTGGGGAGTACAGGAGGCGAAGAGAGAAAGACAGCGAGTGAATAGTCCTCAGATCTTACAGGCTATGGAACGTGATAGAGCCTTAAATCTATGGAATATGATAGCAAATTAGCTTGCTTTGTAACTCTGAAAGCACGCAGAGGTTGTTTAAAATGTCAGATCCATGAATAAATACATTTCAAAATAAAATGGCACCCTCCCACGCGTCAGGGCTATTCGACAAGAGATGTGTGGAAAATACTGTGGTGCATCCAAAGCACCCAGCACTTTTTTTTTTCCATATCTAAAGGTGTTGTGCCCTCTTCCCGCAATGAAATTGAAACAAAGTTTAGTTTTGAGTTTTGTAAAAAAAGTTCTGACCTTTTCCACAATATTGTATTCTGTTGTTTAACACCTGATAAACCATCCCTATTCCATTGTTCAACACCTGATAAACTCAATTCGTAAGGGCCAGGAAACAATCCTGCTGAAGAGAGAGGCAAGAAAATAGCTGCAATCAGCCACTAGATTGCAATGTTTTGTCTGTGATTTGGAAGAGTGGAGAGATTCTATCAGGCTAGTTCTTGTGGCTGATATGCTACTGGTAATACGTTCAGCCCAGGTAAACTTACAATGAGATGGATAGAGATTTTATTTATAGCACTCAAGAGCTGGCATGGCCTATTGGAGCCAAACAAACCGTGCTTCTCCATTTTTTTACATGTGTAAAAAATTCCCGTCTCTGCCAATGTTTTTCTTCTTTCCCCTCAACCTTGAGCAGATTGTAGCTTTACTACTTTGTGTTAGGGAGAAAACACATGAATTAAATTTGGAAAGGGTTAACAGAAACAGTTAATGTTGTTTAAATGTTGTTATATTAGTTTGCCTGTGAAGTTGTGCGGTGACTGCTTTCTTCTGAGAAATTGACGCTGTCACTTTAAGAGAGAATGCGGCACATTCACATGACGTCACACGCAATGACGGACGGTGTAGAACAGCTGTAAACACATCCGGTTTCAGGTAAATAACTTTACTCTCATAACAATTGATAAAACACACAAATGGTTCAAGTTTTAATGGACAGTGGGACTGCGTAAGTGGCAATCAAATTGACATTATACAGATTAAACATAATAAGTGTTTTGGGTTAATGATTTTCTTTTAAATGGAAGTTTATTTTTGTACAAGTTGTAAACAAATGCTTTAGTTTGTAGCCTATGTACATTAGCCAGTAAATTGTTGTATTTTACTGTGAAGTAATGAGCTAATGTGTAAATGCTAATGCAGTTTTATTATTATTTCCATTTCTGTTATCAATTTTGAAAGGCTACTATACCGTTGTCTATGTACTTAGGAAAGTTCATAGTTTATGTACTTAGTAGGGTTGTAAGAAAATATTGAGAATTGAGATATTATGTTTTGTAATACTATATTGATTCTCAAAAGTACTATCGATTTTTAAAGGGACTGTTTGTAACTTCTTACACGTATAAATCAACCGGGTCGGTGTCCCATACGCCCTTGTATATGCGTGCTGGCGTGTGGCTATGCTGTTCAGACTCAGACTCCAACACAAACTATACAGAAGCTCCAAAACCGCAAAGTTGTATCTAGTGAAGCCCGTCTTGCTAAACAGTGTTGGCTGCGGTCGGAGGACGCGGGGGAGACCGTAGCTTTGGTCTCCAGGGCCGGAGTCTCTGCTGTACTCTGCTCCTCTGCCTGCCTGCTTACCTTCACTCAGCTCGCTCCACCTCACGTGAATGCGCGCTCACTACACACTGCAGAAGACTTGGTAGCTCTGAGAACATCTAGTGAATGTACAGTGGACATTTGTGCAGAAATAATCCTTATTATTGAGCCCTGATATAATAATGATATGTGGAAGTCTGCAGGGGGTGTTGTATGGGGATTCAAGGCCAATCAGGATGAGTTTTCAATTTGTATTGTTGTTTCCGCTGCTTGTGTTTTGCTCACCAGCAACTATGTGTCGCCATTTTGACGTGATCTCTGTTAGGCTGCATTCACACCAGATCAGGTGGATTGCAGTGATTCGTCACAGGGTTGTGGGTGGCGGTGTTGGAGACTCACTTTAACTTTAATTGCGAAGATTAACATCTTTTGTTACCTCGTGACTGGGTTGTACAGCTCTGGATCAGCAGTTACATAATTGGCCGCTGCAGCGTGACATCAGGTTGTAGCTTTCCAAAAGTTGATTCTGTTTCTACTTTTCCACCGTAGGCCACTGTGGGTTTTTTCCGGCAACCCCTGCAGCCGCAGCAGCCACATCCCAAACACACTATACCCCATTCAAAATGAATGTGAAAACTTGCATTTACGCCGCACCGCCAAATCTGGTGTGAATTCATCCTTAGTCCTATAAACGAAGCACTTTAAGTTCACAGTGCCTGTTTAGGTTCATTGGACTCCAATCATACAGAACCTGTTGGTAGTTAAAGTGAGGTTAAAGGTGAACAGTAATTGTCTCGTTGCCTTCCATCCTATCTTGAAAACTTGTTCAGTCAGGGAATAAAGACCCCAAAATATGATTTAGTGTCCTGTTCCATCATTTATGACCGAGCTACATAAATGAAGTTGATAAATAAGAAATGATGATGAACAGGACACATACAATTATTTCTTGAGGAAAAGAGAACAAATCAAAGTTCAGGTGTGTGGATTTTGTTTATATTCATAATATTCCCCAGGGATGACCTCAAAACATTTACAGATGTGAGAGTGAATCTTTAATGCATAAAACAAAATGGCTGCTATTCATCACCACACATTCAAGCTCCACCAAGAGGAGAGAAACGGCACAGATCCTCTCTGTGCACTGTACACCGGAGACGTTTCTCCCTCAACATCCTCTGCTGCTTCTGTCGTTGCTCTACACAGGAACAGTGGTGGTAGTGTGTGTGTGTGTGTTGAGGTGGAGGGGGTCTTTCTCTACCATCATCTCTCAAAGCTAGCGAGCACGCACCTCTCTCAGATCAACAAAGCCCTAGTCACACATTACTGTACATGTCGATTCCGCTGCGAAACCAGTCTCGTGAAAACCTGTCAGAGACCCTGAAGACACGAGCAGGCTAACATTAAAAAAAGGATGACCTTATTATAAGGAGGAACGTCGGTTCTATTTTTTCTGGCATGTAGACAGAGAAAAGGTGATAATGGCAGGATGATATGTTTTATTTATTCATTTTGCTGATGTCTATTTATTATTCAATAGCTCAGTGTGTTAGCTTCAAATGACATCCTAGGACTACAAGAGGCAAAATGTAAATGCACATCTACTTAGCGAGGAAAAGGTGTAAGGAAGAAGGAATATGTGTGCTAATATTGCAGGTTCATGCTGTGATATGAATAAACATATGGCACATTTATTAAATGTAACTAAAACAAACAAAGGATTGTAAAGGAATTGTAATCAGGATATTGTACAAGATTTTTAAAATGTTTCCATTTTCTTATCTGAATCATAGAAACACCTATGATCGCTCCAACAGTCCAACTAAAGTGATTAAATCAGTTAATAAATCAAGTTTTATTGAAGAAATTACCATTTATAATACCGTCATTCTGTGTCACAATGCAAATATTTTATCCTATGACCTCTGAAATTAGATCTCCCATACAGAATGTTAATCAAATTTATTATTCAAGGTATTTTACTTCAACTTTTTTTTGCATTCTACTTACATTACGTTGCTATTCATTTAGAAATAAACAGCAATTACGTGAAAATCCTGACTACTCGTTAAGGGCTGCTGCCATCGTTATTGAATCATCATCCCCACTTTTTAACAACACTGGTTGCTGCTCTCGCCCTGCTAATATCACCATGACAGTATTTAACTTCCTTATCCGTTATCACAATTAGTTAATAATAAAAACCGGAGACCAACATTTATAGCTAACATGTAAAATAATCATTTTGATACTCGCACAAACCTGCTGAGGAGTGTAGTCAGTCACACTTCTCTCTCTCTCTCACACACACACACACACACACACACACACAGACAAAGCCCTTTGTACTGTCTTCCACACCAGCACTCCTCCAGGGGCCAATACTGTGCTCCAAAGCCCTTTAGAGGGGCAGCAAGCCGGAAAATGACCCCATGCTGTCCCCGCTCGCCTCGGCCCCGCCTGGTTACGCCCGTTTCCCAGGGACCCGCTGAGGGTCCAATGCCCCTAGGCCTCCCTCTCACGCCACACTACCTCCCAGGGCCAAACGTTAACGGGGGCTCCTCGCCGTGGACAATGGAAGCCGGGAAACGTGGGAAAGAAATGTCACAAGGCTCTCTGACAACCGAGGTCCGACCCCCTGACCTCCAGGGCTGGTCCCACTGGGCCTCTTTATGTAAACACAGGGTGTCCAAACAAAAGCAAACCCCGTGTTAATCAGATTCATAACCCATGTGAGAAGATGTATAGAAGCTAAGGTGTGGAAGCTTTAGGTTTGGAGTGGTAGCTGCTTATCCATTAGACCGAAGACATTTTTTTCTTGCTTTTTTATATTTTTCTCTGCTAAAAAACGCTATTGATAAACTTTATTATTTTGATCAATTATTCTAGATTATTTTTTAAATACATATAAATTCATTCAGTTGACCAATAATTGCTTAAATACTCAGTCTCTGTACTCTGTCCGTCTTTAATGGAGTCATTAACTGGGTGAGGACAAAGACTGGACAAGCGTCTGCTGTTTGAACTCCCCATCGCCTTGTAAACAGTCCTGGTCATTTAACCTCTGACCTTCCGACAGTGTGTCCTCTCAATCCGTCCACTGCTTCTCTCCATATGGGAGATGCAGGTCAAATGAGGATGTGGTCAGCCACGCCGCGCCCTCCAAGGGGTCAAGGGGGGGTTGCAGGACTGGGTGGACACAGGCAGGGTGGGTCCTAGGGGGGGCAATTTGTTTTCAAGTGGGGGGTTAATGAGGGAATGATAGGCACTCGAATTAACCCAAGACTCCTCGGCTATGACTCTTTTTGCTTGGACTAATGTGTGATTGGTGAGAGTTTCGGTTCGTACTGTTTTAGCATTTTTTGAGCTCCTATTTTTATTGGTTTGTTTAAAATATTGCTTAAATTTTAGGATACTAGAATTCCAATTTGTTTGGCCTTTAAAAATGGTCAAATATTATTTGTATGCACTCCTGCTTTTTCTTAACAACGGGGTATTTTGTTAAAAATTGTGTTATAGCAGGACAAAAATACACATGAATCTTACCAAGTGATGCTTTTAAATGGCTTGGACAACCACTTGAGCTCCCAATAAACTGGACCTTGTGTCAGTTTTCTTCTTCACGGGTCATATAATTATAGTGACGGGCAGTGAGGCAGCTGGTCATCCTATTTATAAACAATGGTGCCCTAATCTGTTTGCTCAAGGCCCTTGACAAGGTCCCATTGGTGACCTCATTGGTACAAGAGCACATGTGAGGGTCAGAACACTGTGGTCACTAGAGGTCAGAGTTCGCCAAGCAAACACCACGACCTCATTCCCAGGAGACTCTCGCTGAAGGATTCCTGTGCTAGTTAGTGGACATCATTAAGGACTTAGTCTGGACAAGTGAAGTATTAATGACCCTTGACATGATGAGCTACTAACCTTGCGGTCAGAGTTATGACCAAAAAGCAAGAAAAATACATTGAGTTTTAATGCAGAGGAAGAATAAAACCACAATGTAGTCATTGAATTCTCAGTCCCAACACCTGCCCTAGATAAAGCCCCACGATAGAAAGCATTACAGTTTGAAAAGAGGGAGAAAAATATGCACGGAAAGTCATTAACAATGCAGAACTGTGAGTGGGAAACGATAATTAACTCTCTAGATGGGGTCTTTAGAGGGACAGTCTTTGAGGATTGCATTTTCCAGCGTTGATCTCAAGGTTAACTATTCAGCATGGAAATAAGGGGCCATAGGTGCAGCATTTCCTGACCACAAGCTACATCCAGAATTAGCATGTTAATATGTGTTTTGTATCCATATGAGCATTTGCATGGTAGTTTTCATATGAATTAGCTCCGACTCGGCTTGGGCTCTATTATCCGTCCGAAAGCATCATAACCGCAACTTCTTGCGTAACAGCTTACTCGCTGCCCTTCCCCACCTTATCCCAGCCTCCTCATATTTCTCCACCTCCTCATCACCATCATCATCGCCATCATCACCACCACCATGACCGCATACAAACCCCAAACTCACACGACTGTGCTATTTATATGAGCGTAGATGAGATGCTGCATTGTCCCACGTCTCCTTGTAACCCCCATGATCATAAATCTGCCTGCATGGCCTGTGATCGTTTATGAGCACTTTACATGAAGATCACTCTCGCAAACAACGCCCTTCAGCCAGTAATGAAAGCCAAGCGTCAAAGTTGAAGATCAATGTCAGGTTATGAGATTCGTGACAGGGACTGCTTGTATGTATATGACCCCATATGTAAAGAGGATCTCCAAGGGATGTGGATGGCGAGCAATGTGCGATACGGAAAGATCCATTATGACGGGAGGCATTTTGCTCTATATGACACTTAAATAATGGTATGAGCACCTTTTTTAACTGAACTTTGGGCCTTTAAACAGATCTGTCCATCAAACGGCCATAAAAAACACAGAGAGATATCGTTGAGTGTGAAAGTTCATTCTTGACCTTGAAAAGATTTTTTAAAAAATGGTCTTAATTCAACGTCTTCTTTGTTCTATTTTTTGTCCAGATGATTATATTATGTAAAAAAAAGTCACTGCAAATAACAAAATCTACTCATCTAGAGCAAAATGTGTATCCACAACTTGATAATGATAAATCTTTTGAAAGCCATGGGCCAACTGAGATAAACTGAATCCCCAGACTGGGACATGCTTCCAGCCAGTGGCTGAGGTCAAAGGTTAAATGGCTGAGGTCAGAGAGTCTTGAACCTCTGTCTAGGGACCTCTCAGATCAATGAAAGGGTGTTGAACATATGTGCTCATAATGGGGGATTGATTAGAGGAAGGACAAGTGTCATGGAGGTTGATTGCTGTGTGGTCAGTGTTACCGAGAATAATTCTATTATCCTATCTTTATCCAAAAAAATTTGTAAATAAGTATGCAATATTAGTAAAGCATACAAACTGGATATTTTCGTTTTGAACGTTAAAAGACAGGTTCACATAAAAGGTCATTTTTCAGTGAGAAGTCAACAATACATTGTTTGTCCGAACAATGACACATACATAAACAACACATACAAGCGTTTTCTAATCTGACGACCATAACAACAGGATGTCTTCCAAAACTGTTACAAATCCATTTTATGATGTGACAACACTGTGGTTGAGATTTGGATAGGTTAGGCGCAAAGACGACTTGGTTAGGTTTATGGAAAGATCACGATTTTAAATGGAAAACACATTGCGGTCTCCCGTGTTTAAGAAACGGTGTGTAACATTTAGGGGGCTCTATTGGCAGAAATGGAATATGATATTAATACGTATGTTTTCTTTAGTGTATAATCACCTGAAAATAAGAATCGGTGTGTTTTCATTACGTTAGAATGAGCCGTTTGTATCGACATACGGAGCGGGTCCTCTTCACAGAGACGGCCGCCTTGTTTCTATAGAAGCCCAGAACGGACAAACTAAACACTGGCTCTAGATAAGGCCAATTACATTTTTGCGTCGGCTACCATAGTTCTCTTGCACGCTCGGCACACGGGAGAAGTTTCAGTCGGTTGCAATCTGCAATGTCACCGCAAGATGCTGCCAAATCCTACTCACTGCACCTTTAAAGTCTGATGTTTTGCTAACCCATCCATCCGCCCTGACCACCTCCCTATGTCGACTTGTCACTCTATAATAACCTCCCTTGAATGTAAAACAAATGTTGTTTTAGGGCACTTGCCGAAACAACTGATCTTGTCATTGTAACAGACTGGAAAAAGCATAACAGAAAAAAAAAAAAACGATACCGAAAGCGATACCTGCTCCACTTCTTCTGCCTCCTGACAACGTTGAGTGCCATGGTGTTAACCTGATGCTGTGACCAGACTCAGCCCTGGCTGTGCCCAGGCAGGTGCCAGCTCAGATCAGCACCCCACTCTCTGGCCTGGGCCACAGATTAAAACACGTCTCCCTTTGCCCACTTTCATCTACGGCCAACTGTCCAGCCAAGCATACCCTATGCCTCCTCACCCCTGCCTCCTCTTATCCTCTTCCTCCTCCTGCCTCTGCTTTCTCTCTCATGAAGGGAACCGAGAGTGGCATGCAGGGACAAACCTGAGACCTTAAAAAAAAGAGAAGAAAACAGGAGGGGAAGGACATTGAGGGGTGGGGATGGTGAGGAAGAAAGGAGGCGAGGAGAAAAAGAGAAACGCACATTGTACTTTTCAAATGGATGGGAAATGATTCGCTGGGATTTGCTGACAATTATACGGTGGGGTTTAATCAATTCGGACCATTCACAGCGTGGAGAGGGCTGATCCCCCAGTACAAAGGAACAGACCGTGGGAGGGCGGTACCTGAGAAAGCGCCGGCCTGGTGTAAGTAACATGAGGCAACACTCCCCTCCCCACACATTGCACTGCAGCATATGGCCCCTCTCTGAACTTATTAGCTGGCGGATTAAGGCCAATCGCAGAGACCCAATGGCCTGTGGCTGCCTCTGACGCACCCTCCCTCGCTCCTCTTCACCCCCAGGAATGAGGCTGACTGACAAGGGGCATTGTGTTGGGCACCTAGATCGCCACACCCCTCACTTACCCTGTCATGCGGTGCGGTTTGATGAGGTTATTTGGTAGAGAGAACAGGATCTGACCATTAACCTTACAGCCACAAGAACGCACTGTACATACGCTTAGATAATTACTGCGTCACAGCTCCCTTCAAACATGTCTACATCATAATTTTTCATACAATATATTTAGCATTTTTTCCCCTTGACCACTATGGTAATACTACCTGCAAATTAGCAAACTGCTCTGCTATGGGGTGGATTAAAAGCACCTGAATGTGAACACACAGATTAGCCCTGTAGATATGAAGTCTAATTAGCATCTCATTGCAACTCGACATGCGAACTCAACATGAGTGCAGACACGCTGAGAGAAAAGGCTCCATTGGCCAGGGGTTGATTATAGGTCCATTATGCACACAGTACTTAGTGATGGGCTGAGAGTAGGAATTAAGAGCTTGATGGCTACTGCCGAGGGGACCTGGGCTGAAGTACAGAGGTGTTAGCAGTCAACAGGGTCTCGGGGCTACAGGAGGCCAAGACTGGGGGAGGCTATACAGTAGTCTCTGGCCTTCCTGAGTATTCATGGAGAGAGATTTGACAAGAGAGGAGCCCCCCATTTAAGCCCTCATTTGATCTGGCAAGCGGCAGGTGATCCGCTGCCTCTTTTTGTGTCAGACCACGGGGGTTTGTCGACCCCTCGTGACCTATCTTACCTGGCGCTCTTCAGGACACCTCATTTAGAGAGGAAGAGAGTGGCTAATTCAGTCGTGGGTATCCACCCATCGCGGAGCTCCACCTGGCCACAGGGTTGCAGGGTCAGCTCCACACTGAGACAGCGGGGGGTGCTTGAGGCCTGCTTCGCTAATCCCCTCATATACTGGGAGCTGCTGGAGGACCCAAAGGCCAGAGAAGGAGCAGAGAAGCCATCTTCCTGGTTCTTTTAGACAGGATTAGAGGCTCAACAGGGGTCGGTCTTCGGGGGCGAGGCCTCACTCTTGGAGATCATGAAGGCATTTCTGAGAAGAGCAGAAGAAGGGCCCAGTTTTGGTCCACTTCCCTCCTGAGACCACCTGTGACCTATGACCTCACATCGGTGGCGCACATCCGCAACTTATGTTGAAGAGTGCGGCGCAGAAGAGTTTATTGCAGGTACACAGTTGACAATATGCAGTATCGTCTATTGTGGAAAGCCTCTTCTCTGTTTTACGGTTCCCTCCAAGTGAGCGCTTGTTTGTTTGTTTGCTTTCAAGAAGGAGTTCTCGTTAGGCGAGAGCCGAGCAGTTGATCTTTAATGAGAGGGAAAATCCTCTCCCCCTTCTCCCTGCCGGATGGTTCGCCATACCTTATCTTGAACCCCCCTTTGCCAGCTTTCATGTGTGTCTCGTCATTCTAGGGTGAGTGACTGCTCCTCAGAGAGACTGTGTCTTTGAGAACCAATGATTAATGCTCTTTGAGGATGGGGGGGGGGGGGGAGCACTGCACCTCACCTTCTTTACATACAAAGCAAAAGACCCTGCATTTTCCTACACAAACAGTGATGCCACAGAGAGAGAGTTGGTGAGAGAAACACACACAGGCGGCCTGTGCTTCATAGACACAGAGAGAAATGGGCGTCCTAATAGTCAAATCTTTTTCTCCACCCACCTCTTCCCAATCAACGCTTCGGCACTATGTATCTCACCATTTCTGACACTCTCTCACCTCTGAAAAACACCTCCGAAGCCTGGCCTCTCTCATCAAAAGCTTTCCTCACAACAAAATTAGCCACAGTATGGGCAAGAAAAACTATTTTTACGAGGGAATATATCCAGTGCTAAACAAATACGGAAACAGAGATGAACATAGATGTTCAGTGGGATCAAAAATGCAACCATTAAACAAAATGCACTCACGTATGATTGCATTTGGATTCGATTTCTTTCATTTACCGAATGACGATAAAAAATCTGAGAGCTTATCAATAATGGCCATACTAAATGCTTGTAATGCTCAAGAGCATTTAGCAGAGGCTATTAAATAAACACAGTGATAAAACCTAGACTAGCATCAATACAAGGGCTACTGTTAACATTTCAGATTAGCTCCATGCTGAACCGCGGGGTTCATTTGGCTGCATTTGCTTCCATTATCAACTGAATAAGCAGATTCGGCTGGCAGAGATCCATTTCTCTCCACACGCCGTAGCACTCTATCTCCGTCTGAGCCCACTCGAATCATGTTAGCCAGTCAAATCAGGTTAGCTCCTCTTAAGCGTCAAACGTACTTTTAATTCAAAGCATCACTTCATCGACACCCGACTTGTTGGCATGCCAGAGCCTGAGTTGTCAGTGCCTCTGCACTGATCCACATCCACCGGGGTCAGACAGATCAGGATATTGAGCCAGTGTGTGTGTGTGTGTGTGTGTGTGTGAGGAGGGGCGTGTGTGTTGGACTATGAGATATTTTAGGGTTGAATGAGAAGAGTTACTGACAATCTGGCAGTCCCTCTCACTGACATGTGTGTTTGATGGTACACACAGCCCGTCGTCGGCCTCCCTGACTCAGTGCTGACACAGAGGGTCGAGTGTGTGACAACGTGCCGCTGTTTGTGCGGAGGAGGACTGCGGTTTGTTGAGGGTGGGTTGGTGGGGGCAAGGATGAGGCTGGGGGTTGGAGCTGAGGACAGGGGTTGTGTCGAGACTGTCACTCTTTGTGGTTATTGTCGGGCGTGGAAACGTGTTTTCCCACCATCTTGAATCCGTCAATTTTCACATTTATCCCAGAAAACATAAATCAGAACAATGTAATAATTTCTCCATATTATTAAATAAACACATTTCACTTTTCTCCAAAAATGCTAAATCTAGATACAGAGAGCGTCTTTTTGCGCAACACAGAAGAGTTTTACCAAAATCGACTTATCCATACGTCAGTCATCATGCAGTTTCTTGTGGTCATTCATTTCTGACCCACTACAAATCCACATGAAAAGCAGAGTTGTAGGCAGCAGTAACACTTTGTCCTATCTATAATAAATCAGCACAGTGAATACAGAACAGCAGCGCTACACAGAAAAGAGTATTTCACAGCTTTTCACTCCGAGGGCTTGGTGAGGACATTGTTAGAGTCCGACTATGAACCAAGCTGGATTTATCAACAGACCCCTGCTCTTATCCCCCTCGCTGCCTGGCGGTTAATGTCCATTTCTATAAGCAAAAAGCTTCCAAGGAGTAAAGAGATGTACATGGTGCAAATGAAAGAGAGATAGACTCTCTGTCAATTGTTGAATTTTCTCTTTTCATGCGCCTGAGGCCACACTTGCATCATGTAAGACTAAATAAGACTCCCTGACCATATATGAAATAGAAAATCACAAGGAATAGGCTGAGGTACAAAGGCTTTAAGTTGTAAGAATAAAAGCAAAACGCCTATAACTGTATTCACAAACATATTACACTTTCACCATGTTGGAGATATTTGTTATTGCATGATTCCTAAAGAATCTCTAATGATTTCAGCGTCTTAGACATTTTACTAATATCTCACTAATGTCTTTTCTACTGCAACCATTTCTTTGATCACGCAGTGGCAATTTGATGCACACCGGTCCGTACACATGGAACAATTATGCTCTTGAAAATAACTGAGACTGCAGGTCGTTCTGACTCATATATATGCTGCGAGGTGGAGTCAGGTAGTCTGATTGTCTGAGGCTAATAACAGTAGAGTGGGAGGAAGAGGTGCACAGAGGAGAAGTTAAAAAGGCTATGAGGCTTACAGTGGGTGTAGGCGGACGTCTGGGGCTAAACGTGCGTGTGTGCGTGTGTGTGTGTGTGTGTGTGTGTGTGTGTGTGTGTGTGTGTGTGTGTGTGTGTGTGAGGGCACAGTGTAAGTGTAGGCACAGTGTGGTATGCTAACCCTATTCTGATAAATGTGTGGGATGTGAGGATCGTTGTGGAGCCCCAGAGCCAATCTGCCCAAGACCCTCACTGTAGCCTGAGGGCCTCCTCAGTGCCTTCCTCTATCTGCCTGTCTCTATTTTCCACTCTCCTATTATTCAAACACTCCAGGATTGACTGAATAAAAAGCTTTTTCTTGTAGTTTCAAGTGTGTGAATTTCTTTTTTTTTTTTTTTTTTATTCAACAGCTTAACTTGTACAATTTTTGCAAACAAATTACTCTAATAATTGGCTTGAAATATTAAATAATAAATAAATTATCATTATTATATTGGTCGTATTTGACTCGATTAACTATGGGCAAAACATCTCCAAATCAAATTCACACCTAACTGACTATTCTTGAAAAGGTAAACCCTGTCAACATTTTTAATAAGACTTTTCCAAAGCCATTATTACCATTTTTCTGCTGACAAGTCCATCATTAAGAGCGGCCCACATTAAGGCAAACGCACAATGCCCTCCTCTGTTGAAACTGTGAATTAGCTGCTTCGTTACAGCACAGACAGAAGAAGCCTCGTGCGACAATCACTCTGCAGCAACACTGTAATAACTGCGCCGTGCATCAACAAACAGACATTACAAAATGTGTGAAATATAGATGACACAAACACTTTGTAAATGTAATTTTTTGCATTTGAACTGATGAGTGGTGCAATATACAGAGCTGGAATCAAATAAAGATTGTGTGCGAGAGAAAGAGGAGAGTGATGCAGAATCAGTGCGTGTGATGGAGCTGAGCAGCAGCAGACAGAATAAGGTGGTTTTGATCAGGAGTTTCTCTGGGATAATTGTCAGGATCTGCTGTTTGGAAGATGACTGACAAAAGGAAAGATATGACAGTGGAATTTGTTGAGGAAACATGGAAATGTGTCACACATCCGTCAAACAAAGAAATGCAATATTTATGAATTCTTGAAGAACCTCTCTCTATCTCTATCTCTCTAGACACACACACACACACACACACACACACACACACACACACACACACAGACACACACATGCATATTGTTAAAGTCTTCTCAGCGTCTTCTCTGCAAATCATTTCCCATGTCGTCATGCGTCTCCCTAACGTTCGCCCATAAAAGGATTAACATGCAAAAAAAGGCTGTTTACATAACAATGACAAGAGTGTTTAAAAATCCACACTTCAAAACATGATTATGATAAGCATGTGAAAGTTTTAACAGACCCTCAAGCATTATGTGGGAGACCATTTTTATTCTTTTACGACCCGTAATGTTATTGATGATTAAAGGACCACGAGTACAGTACACTTTAAATAACGTGTATTTCGATTCACACACATACATCTCAATTTTTCCTTGATTAATTTTTGTCTTCTGTTTCTCCCCTATTGTGTCTTTATTATTATCAGAGTAGTGTGTATACAATATATATATATATATATATATATATATATATATATGTACTAAAACTGTGAAACTAAATTTTATTTAACCAATAATTTGAAAAATGAAAATGGAAAAATTATGATGATGTGTATTCATTTTATTTTAGGCCAAGGCTATTGACATATAACACAAAAAGTGCATTTGCACAAATAAACACACACACACACACACACACACACACACACACACACACTCTCATTGCTAAGAAAAAAAGAAAGAAAGAGGGTTTTTTTTGTCAGAGAGCCCGTTGATTAATTAGAGCTATCTGTCTGAAGACCTTCTGGTGTGGTTAGACAACCTCTCCTCCCTCACCTCTCCTTCTTTCTCTAACACACACACACACACACACACACACGCACACACACACACACACACACTCACACACCTACTAAGAAAACAAAACCCCACTAATCATTTGAAGCCTGTGCTTTGTAGGTGGGGCCCGGTCATTATCAGGCCTCAGCAGTGCGGGTTTTTGTTGGTTTTAGCTCTGCATTCTCAATCAATCGCTAACAGGAAGAACTTTAATCAGGGTTTTAATGCAGCTGTACAAGAGGTGGGCCGGCCCATTGTCCGGGTCTGAAAAGGTTGATCGGAGGGGAGTCCTCTCGCGTTTCTTTACATTCACCTGCTGAGCCCTATTGGGTCTCTTTCTGAAAGAAAAGGACAAGGGAAATGAATAAAGAACACAGTGTGTCCGCTCAACCAGCCTATGGGTTAATCAAGGAGCTACTTGTCATCTCCACAGAGCCTCACAGTTCTGGCCGTTAAGCTTTCCCCTTCTCTTTCCCATGCCAATTCAGACACACTGAGGAGCTGGGACGAGACAAACAACAGCGGGCAATAACACAACCATGAGCTAATGGTATGCTGCTCTGAAATCAATGTATGAGGCAGGTGGAGGGAGGGGGGCGGATTCTGGGAAAGGAGAAAGACAGAGAGGAAAAACTTTATGAATCACGGGGAAATGCAATTTTGAGAGTCTGAATATATGTGCAAAAGAATTAAATGAAATCTGAAATAGATTCAAAAATATTGTACTGCGGGAAAATGTGTTTGAAAATGAGTTATTTTGTTTAATACAAACACCCACAGTAGGCCTGATCAAACTGCAGTGGAGGCTCCACATAGAGCTTATGAAATCACCAATACAACACACACACACACACACACACACACACACACACACACACACACACACACACAATATACACGTGTTTTGATTTGTTAAGTATTGCTTACACCTCAGCCATGCACATATGCAAATTTGAGCGGGAAAAAACATTCAAACACCTCCTTCAGAGATTTAACACATGCACAACTTGCTAAGGTGACGTAAGTTCAGACTTCACCAACACCCTGAATTTCTAGAAAAACTCTAAAAGGAATTATAATGCAGTTTTATCAAGAAATTGCCATTTGCAAAGGTGCAGTGGGGCAACATTTGCTCCGTTTCAAAGCCTTTTAACTGATGCTCTCACCCCATCTAGTGATAAAAGGGAGTAATTCCTATCATCCACACAAGCATGTGTCTGTGTGTGTGTTTGGTGTTGCAGTAAATGAGCATCTCAAGGCTCTCAAGATACAGAATTAAAAGAGGAAATGAAAGTGTTTACATAATTCAAAATGGGATGAAGTATAGGAATATATTTGGAGCCTGAGTAAAATGAAATAACGCATAAAAATGTATGCGTTATCATTATATTAATTATATATTTGCTTCCGCTTAATATTCCTCACACAAAAATCACAAGAGGGCATTATTTAATCAGGGCATTGTAGCAAAATCTATTACAGATTACACTGAAGTTGAAAGAAATATATAAAGCTTTAATTCAGATAAAGACAAAAAGTGTTTCAAATGCCATGAAAGAAATTGCTTTATTATTATTATTATTATTATTATTATTATTATTATTATTATTATTACTATTATTAATAATAATAGTAATAATAATAATAATAATAAATTAACTTTAAAAGATTGAACACATTTCAGAAAAAAATGTGTAAATATGAATTTAAAATTCTAATTACAAAGTCTTGGGAAAAAAAGATTTAAAGAAATAAATTACTGAGCCATACCAGTACCATAATGATGATAATAGCAACCATTGTCAACAATTAAATGTATTTATTTAGATATTTTTCTATTGCTATACATTTGATGAGATGAGATTTAACTGAGCAAAGGCTCAAATCAACATTTTGTATCAACATGTTTTCTGTTAAAAGTTCAACCTGACATTTATGACATTTCCAGGATAGAACGCGTGCAATTTGTGGAGCACAGAGGGTGCTTTGGAATTACGCGTGTACTTTAAACGTCAGATTTGTCAGAGACAATGTGGACTGGTGACTAATGGCTGATCCACCTGACAAGGCTTTTTGTTGGAGTCCACAGGAAGTCCACAGGAAGCCTTCAGTGCTCTGCAGCAGGGATTGATGCACTTATAAGAATGCTCTCTAACAAAAGGGATGGCGGCAATTAGGAAAACAAAAGAGAGGAGGGTGCCAGTGATTATAGTTGGAGCACTTCAACAGCCAACACCCAGCTTTCACACTGTCAATTACAGAGTGTCAGAAAATATACCTTCTGGTGGTTTATATTTTTGAAATATGTTTTTTAGAAAAAGCTCTGTGATTGTAGTCGGAGAAAATATGAATAGAAATATTATGCATTTATTTTTGTATGATTATTGTGCCAAAGTTGATGTTATTTTTACATTACAAACATGAGAGACATATTTTGGCATATTTTTCCTTTGTCTGTTATTGTATCTGTCTGTAATTATATTTGGTTTTATTTCCTAAAATAAACGAGGCATGCAAACTGTGAACCTGTCTGAGTAGAAAATTGAAAATCATCGTGTTTAATTCATAATGACTGCGTTTAGACTCACTTGAGCTTGCTCAATTAACAAAATTCGAAATGAGAAAAACATGCTGTATGCACGTGCCGGTTCAATTTTATTCACTTCAGTTTTTACGAGCTACATTTAAAAGCTTATTTTGGCTGATTTGCAGTGTTTGAGTGCAGATTTTGACAGGCACTCTCTGCAGAAGGTCAGCAATTCACCTGTAAATCGAGAAATTACCCTGCCTAATTTTTGCTGTCCTTCAGGTGCAGCCTGACAGCCTCCTTTGCATTTTAATGCAGACAACCTTATTATTAAATCTTAGAGGGCTTTTTTGTCTGAAATAAATGGTTTGGGTTGCTGGGCAACCTGACTTGATCAAACACAGTTCCCCTCCCCCCATTTTCAAGCTCATAATTCTTCGTCTATATTCAGGCATCTAGTTCTTAATTAGATTAAGATGCAAAAAAAAGCCCCACTGCGAGCAAATTCACACTGATGTACGAATATCACACACACACGCTCAATATATAGCTTTGCTTTAGTGATGTACGCACCCATTTAAAAATGTAGCAATCAGGGCGAAAGGGGTGATTATTTTCTAATTTCTAATTTAATTGATGAGTATTTGTAAAGAAGAATGCATCTATTTTAAATATAACATTTAAACCAAAATGTTTAATTTATTGTGACATTAGTGATAACATTTTATAAATGTTTACCTTTGCAATTCTAATACAAATTATATAAATATGATACAAATAAATTTAATATTTTTAAAAGGAAAAAAAATCTGCCACCTAAATTGCACAACACAATACACAGCCCAAATAGCAGGACACATCCATGCTCAAATATACCAAATGCACTCCAGCTGTTTGGCAAGAAAAATAGAACAGTGCCAACAGACGGGCCATACATTACCCCACCAGCACACTATACATGCACCCATTTCACCCAAATGGCCCGGCTATTTGGAAAGGTGAGGACATTGCGCGTTGATATAAAGGGTCATTTGGAGGACTTGTTGGAGCTTCGTACTGTGAAGGATTGGATTTTCACCAGAATGGCTGCACTTTAACATCCCTCTATCTGCCCTGTTCTGCATTTCACTCAAAGCTAAGGTGCTCAGAATGATGGAGCACGATGTGTGTTTTTCACTCCCCGGTGATTTAAATCCTGGCAACCATTCACAAATGAACACGAGTTACTTTGTTTTCTAAATAAAACATTTCCATCTGAACTCACTGAGGGAACAAATCT
This sequence comes from Sebastes fasciatus, assembly GCF_043250625.1. Classification (NCBI taxonomy): domain Eukaryota; kingdom Metazoa; phylum Chordata; class Actinopteri; order Perciformes; family Sebastidae; genus Sebastes; species Sebastes fasciatus. The sequence continues at coordinate 18,869,430 of NC_133800.1, read as the reverse complement.
GAAGCTTTTTTTTTTTTTTTGCACTGTTTACATTTGTCTTCAAGGTAAAGCTAAATGGATCATTAAATTTCACTCGATTCTCACTGGTCTAACTGTGGAGGAAGAAGTTGTATGCATATAGCAAACCAAGGACGGTTGGATTTGCTATAAAGAGCATGCCATTTTTGCTCTCCCTGGAGCTATGGCTTTGATTGAATCCTGAAATGAGTTGAAATGTCACAAATCCCTACCAATATGCTAGAAATGAAAATTGGCCTTGGGGTTTTTAAGGTTCCCATTAAGGGTGTGCTTAACATATTCTGTTAAGTGTGGTTGGAGTGCATCAAAAATACAAAATCATTACGTGTGTCTGCGCACTCAAGCAAAATGTCTCTAAAATTCCTTGATGCTGATGCTCTGGTGAAGTGCAAGAGAGAGCTCAGGATCAGGCCTCCACAGGACTGAAGCGAGAGAAAAGCCAAGGGGCAGCTGGGTCCAAATTAAACCCGGCAATGTTTGAGCAAAACGGGAGCAATTATCATGTCAGACTGGTACCAAAAAAAGCTGGGTAAATCCTGTATTTTCCTGCAGAATGATTGTGATATAAAAAAAAATCACGTGCCGAAGCAGTGACGTCTGAACATGCATGTAAACTGTTTTTTACCACAAACTTCCTTTATATATTACAGTATATATCTGGCTATTTTGATGTCAAATTATAGTATGATACCTACTGCAATGTCTTGTTTTATTAGAAATAATAAACTCTTCCTCTACATCAGCATCTCCTCTCAGGCTGGTAATGCCTGTCTCGCTGTGAAGGCACTGATTTGATACAACCATCCTCCTTCCTCTCTGCCCCTGCTTCGTCTCTCAGGTAGCTGTGTTTTCAGGAAACAGGAAAATGACTCTCCTCGCTGCTTAGTATTCACGGCACGTAAAGTGGGTCTGTGTTCCTCATTTAGTTCTGTACTGTACAGCTGGGGAGCTGTCCGGCGTGCGGCGGCAGTATGCAAATGACTCTGGATTTGAATGGAGATGGAGGTAGACACAAAGCTCAATTAGAGACAGAGAGGGAGAGAGAGATGGTGGGGGAGCTTTGAGTGTCTGGAGGGGGGAGGGGAAAGCGAGAAAAAAAAAATCCTTGGCTGCTTAATGCCAACCTGAGGAAACCAGTGTACGGACACATTCAAACACAAAGGCACACACAGATGTGAATGCACTTAAATAGCCAGGCAGATTTCTAAATTCTTCAGACAGGCAGCTGATCTCTGAGGGGGCTCAGACAGCTCAGCTTTGTGATGCGTTTCGGTCACACCAATCACACTGAGAATATCCCACCACATCCATATCACACGTATCATAAAAAAAAGGTATCAGGCAAGCACAGGTGCACTTCCTCTTTTGTTTAAAGCTCAAAGAGAGACTCTCCCATGCGGCAAAAGGGGGAAACGGCGGCCATTTTGTTCTGGGGTGTTAGCCGATGCCCAGCAGCAGTACACATCACCTGACCCAGCGCCTGCATGTGAGTGTCCTTGGAGGAGTCTCTGACATCAGCACTGCCACCCCTGGTTGCCACGGCAACAATAGGGGTGGGTGGGGCGTTTGTGCCGGATGGAGGGCAGAATAATTAATATGCACATATAGGGCGTTTGAATCAGGATTTAATTGTATTTGTTGGTGTGTGAAGCCGAAATGGATTGAACGCTACAGCGAAAACGGGGGAATATCAGAGAAGTGGGGGAAAAAGAGATTAAGCGAGCTCATTGGTCAGAGAAATCATTTGCATCGTTGTCAAGGTTATTTCCAAATTATTTTCCTTTCATACAAGAAAGTAACTTTAGAGATGAGACGGTGGGGAGGTAGGCCACGGGGTGGGGATTATCCTCCTCCTCCTCTTCCTCCTCCTCCTCCTCTAGATTCTTCTCCTCCTCCTCCTTCACAACATCATCATGAATAGTTCACAAAGCTGTGTAAAAAGCCAAGGTGATGCTTCACACACAGCATCAATCCGTCGGTCAGCGGCTGACTTTGTGTGTCTCCGTGAATTGCGATAATTTCACCATGCCTATAATATGCAGCTGAGAAATAACAGACAGGAGAGGAGCAGACTTGACTCTGGAGGGGGTGGGGGGGATGAGACTAACTTGATCAGGGAGGCTCAAAGATCATTCAGCTGATCTAGTGATGCCACCAAATCACGCGAGTCTGATTTCCCATAAAATACTGCCTGTCAGATTATATAGGCACAACCTTTAGTCACAGACACACACAAGTCTGACCTAATGTCTTCTCGTCTCTCTCTTCTAACACACACACACACACACACACACACACACACACACACACACACACACATGCTTGCTGCCTCTGAGCATCCAAGCATTTCTTCTGTAAATAAAGAGACTGCAGGCTGCATTGACTGAGTCTCATTACTGCTAAAAATATAAATAAATAGAAAATTCAACACCAATGTAAAAAAAAAAAAAAAAAAATCATATGTTTAAAGATATTCTAAAACAAGATAAAAAAAGACAAAAATAAGTCATCTACCACGCTGCGGAATTATGCAAAATATACAGAAGGAAAGGTGTTTTAGTTATACTGACAACACAGACGTACATGCACACAGTCACTCACGCACGCACGCAAGCATTACACACCCTATCAGTACACACACACACACACACACACACACACACACACAGGGGCGCACATACAGTAAACGTTGCAATGGTCTCATCAATAATGCATCTGCACTTCATGTTTATGCAATTTAAAGGGTGAGACCGAGCGATGGATGGATAGCCTGCTGCAGATGTAAAGCCCGCATGGTGTACACACTGACTGAACGTATAGCGTTTTACAAGCATATCACAGACAAGAGCTCACACGTTAAAGTTAAAAATCTTTTTTTTCCGCCTGTAGAGAAAGAGATTAAGATAATAAAACAAGTCCTCAGCAGCACATACCTGTGAAAGCATTATTTCTTTGATTCTGGTTTATGCAGGCTTGAAGGGGCTTCATGATAACACCGCACTAAGGAAATAAAACTGTAGCTGTGGTGATATGCAAATTAGCGGCTCCTGCTGAATGCAAGGGGCATTTATTATTCATAAATTACTCATGTTTATGCAAATGACGGTATACGGAAAACACTGGTGGGGGTTGAGTGGCTCCGTCTAAACATACCATGTGATTCAATTTCTGTTATATGCTCTTCCATCTAAAATGATCCACATCCAGGAATGTGACCAACATGAAGCAGCTCAGTTATTCTGAAGTTTGATATAGTCAGTAATATAAGACATGGTCACTGGGAGGGTCACTTTAAAACTGTATTCTGTTACAGTTACTATATAATTACCTGTTAGTCATCTCACAAAGTAACTTGATTACTGTCCATTACTTTTGGGTTAGGCTACCTCAATATGCAATTAAATAAATGCATGAATGCTTTCTTTATTGAACACATGCTCATTAACAGAGGTACAAACAGATACATAGGCAACTGAAAAAAAAATACAAACATAATGACATATATATTTCATAATGCCAGAGTTTATGTTATATGCATCATATTATATTAATTAAATAACTTATAGGTCTTAATGTTTTTTGTTTTGTTTTTAACATTGGGTAGATGGTGCTATATTGTTTGAATCCATTAATAAAGTGCAGGAAAGTTGGCTTGGTTTCTTATGAATATTACATTTTCCAAAAGTAATAAATAATTGTATGATATACGGCATTTTATTTTTTAATCCTATCTTGCCTAAAATGTAGCATTACATCTAACGTATTTATTTCAACATTCATCTCAAGTGTCTTTTGTAGAAAGTTGGCTACATCAATCCAGAACATTCTTCGTTAGTGACAAAATAGATGGAAAATACTCTTACTTTTACAAATCCACAGTAATCACATTTATAATCAATATCTAGCCTATGTATAATATCTTGAAGGACACTTCCTTGAGTTTGTTATTGATTTAGTATTTATCACACATTTTCCAAGCATTCTCCCACTGTATATCATCAAATAAGGAAGACCAAAAACATCTAGATGAAGGGACGGAAACACAACTGAGTGTGTTTCTAATATGTTTGTTAAAGCACTTCTCTTTCAGTATATTAGTACCTCCAATATAACTATTTCCCACCCAATCTTCTGAATTAAAAGGTTGATCAACAGTACCAGTGTTTCATAGAAGTATAAGGACACTTTCTGGTATAGCATCGAAAACAATAGCATACTTTTTTGGTTTTACAGGCATTTTGACTTTATCAAGATATTCTTTATAAGATAATAGATACCCAGTTGTATTAAGTAATTGGCTAACTGTCAATATTCCATTATTAAACTATGTGTGATAGAAGATAGTCCTATTTTTATATTGAATGTCTTTATTGATTGAAATACCTATGGGGTGAAAAGTTGTTTGTAAGCTAATAACCATGCTATCAGTGCTTGCCTATGAAAATGTGCTAACTTAATCAGGATTTTATCAACAGAGAAGTCACATTTTAAAGGTCCCATATTATAAAAAAGTGAGATTTTCATGTTTTTTTATTATATAGCAGGCTTAAGTCCGATATAAATACTGTGAAAGTATCGAAACACTAAATCCGTAGGGAGATACACACAGCCCGTATTCAGAAACTCTGCATTTGAAACAAGCCATCAGAATTTCTGTCCATTCGTGATGTCACTAATATACAATATTTAGACCCTTTACACAGTTTTAAATGTAAACATTCTAAATGTGTCCCAGTTTATTCCTGGTTGCAGTGTATGTGAATGTCATCAGCTGACAGGAAGTACACATGGACCCAAGCTGTTGCCTAGTAACGCAATTCTTTTGCGTCAAAATGCGCTAAGACGCAGCGTTTCAGACAGGAGGGTGAATAAAGGCATATTCAAGCTGACAGTATGAGGAAAATAAAGGTTTTTTTTAACATGACAGCATGTAAATATGTTCTAGTAGAAACACAAAATACAAGTATGAACCTGAAAATGAGCATGATATGGGACCTTTAATAGAAATTTGATACCACCAAATGGATCAAACAGGTAATTCCCCAATTTCCCCAAATAGCAATATGATTACTTTTATTTAAATGTAAGTGCTGATGTCATGTTAAAATGTTCTGGGTTTTGTTTAGGCTGCAGTGTTATTTTAAGCAGTATGTGTTTGGTGAATGAGCTGCATGATGATTGCCACTAGGTGGAGCTGGCGAGTAAGAAGTAAGAGAAGTAGGCTGGAAGTAGGAGAAGAAGAAGAACTCTTCTCTATCGTTGTTACCTGCTGGCTGCAGCAAGAAGAGAACTTGCCTGAGAACAGGTGTAGGCAGACTTGAGAGTGAGACGATATGCTGGTTTTGTTTTGGTGAGTGCAGAAATAAAGTCGCTATAAGTGAGACTTCATGTCTATCTTACTTAAATAATAAAAATTTCTATTCTGCCCCTTATCTCGTAACATCTCTATGCTTTGTGCCCAAATGCATCCATAGATCGGCACAGCTCTGTTTAAGCCGCATGTTTTTTGTGAGCCTCACATGAACTGCTTGGCTTCATGTCAGCAAATTTCACAAAAAAACTCTGAGCATCACCTTCCACTGGTTTATACATACCTAGAAGTAGTTTTATAATCTTTGTTGTAGCTGCTTTTCCTTTTTTTTGTGGTAGTTTCCATCATATTCCGCCTAAATCTGCTTGTGACTTTGCGGTGACTCGCAATTTTCTCCATTGGTGCATAGCAGAGACGGTGAAATGTTAAAGGGACTGTTTGTAAGAATCAGAAATGCTTGTTAACAGCGACACCTGTGGCCATTAAGTCAACGAAAGTCAGCGTTGGGTTTGCGCTTGTGCTCGCTCTACATAGACATGAACGAGCTTCGCTCAAAACAGTGAGGCAACACATGTCAGCTAAAACCACACTATCACTCTATTTTTCACCTGCTTGGCAAAAATGTTAGCTGACCAGACGAAGGTCTCTCCATAAATCACTGCTGATCCTAGTGTTGCCTTTTACTGCTTCAGCGGTCGGAGGGAACAGGGAAGACACCGGCTAAATCAGACTGTAGTGGGCTACCACAGTCTAATCTGTAACCCATTTCATTATAGCATTGTGATTACTGGAATCATTCTGGATCATATTAAATTGAACTATAAATTATATGAAGATGTATTATTGTTGTATGAGTTTTACCGTCAGTCGTGTTGCATGTTTATGTTGCATAAGACAGGGGCTTTTTTTGTCGCACACTTGTAGATATGTGGCGTCAATGGATGACATCGGGGAAGTAGAGGAACATTATACCGACCAAGTGAGACAACATCTTCTCTGTGCTGAAGCTCTGAGGTAGGATATATTTTCTCATTACCAGCTGCGATGTGTTAAATGTTGTTGAATATTCAGACATCATTCAGTGTTACACTTCCTGAGATTATCATTTTCTCTGATGTCCAGACCTTCAGATTTCGTGAAGCTGAAATTGCAGCCCATTCAAGGAGCTCCATTGTCTTCTTTGTTGGTTCTCAGAGAAAAGATACAAGGTGTTAGGGGATGAGCAGCAGACTGGGTTTAGACAACGACATCAAGGTGAGGAGAGATGGACCTTAAAAACACTACAATGTGTACACAGCTGGAAACTGCAGCAGTCAAATGACATGATTTTTATATTTGAATGATTGTGTCTGTAATGTGTTTTTTTTTTGTGTCCTGTCCTCCAGAAAACGCTGGAAAAGCAGCTGGAGAACCACATGGAGGCTAATCGGAAGCAGCTCAGCCGTCTCCGAGACGAGATCGATGCTGGACGAACTCACAGAATAAGAAAACCCCAGCAAAGCAAAATATTCTCAATACTCTGATTATTGTTTCAGATTTTTTTTATTTGTTTCTTAAAGATATTTATTTGTCATTTTAGCCTTTTTTATTGATAGTAGATGGTGTAGAATGGGAATTACATAGTATATGTCAAAACCACTTGACTGCTTTGTTTATTTTTGATTTTAATTTTATTATTTGTTACCTTTGTTACTAAATTAATGGACTGACAGACAATGAAGGTCTCCGTTAAATCATTGTAAGTCATTTTATGACCTAAAGGGCCTTAAATGTAATTGAATATAAGTACATTTTTAACTCCTTGTCATCATTACACACGGCATATTGTGATTACATGATCAGATTATCAATGTATGACCCAGTATACCTACCTGTATTTTGTGTTGTATAAGGTTTTTGATTTATCTTCCATGAAAAACTAATGCAAAAAGTTACTGGAGCTGGAGAGACGTTATATGTTTTGCAAATGTTGATGTAATTGTCTCTGTTTTCTGTCCAGACTGCTGAATGAACAAATGGACTTGAAGGGCCTGGAGGAGATGAGACCTGGAGCGCATGGAACAAACATTTGATAACTATCAAATCAACTGGTAGTAGTAGTTGTTGTTGTAGTAAAAGTTGTAGTTGTTGTTGGCATAGCCATCAAATGTTATATAAAAAAAAGTCATAAAAATGTCATAGTATAGTATGTTATAAAAATGTCAAAGTATAATATGTCATACAAAATGTCATGGTATAGTGTCATAAAAAATAATAATATAGTATGTTATTAGTTAGTATGATTTTTTTTTTAGATATACTGCAGTATGACTTTTTTATTTTTTCAACATACTATATTATGACTTTATTTTTCGACATAATATACTATGACTTTATTTTTTCCACATATACAATTACTTTTTTAAAAAAATTTCGACATACTATACTATGACTTTTTTTTCAACATACTATACTATGACTTTTTTATGACTTTTTTCAACATACTGTACCATGACTTTTTTTTTTTTTTTTTTTTTACATATTATATTAATTAATATTTACTATGGCTTTTTTTCAATATACATATGATTTTTTTTCAACATGCTATACTATTACTTTTTTTTCATGATACTATCCAATGACTTTTTTTACCACTTTTTGACATGCCATAATATGACTTGAGAAATAGCTTGGGGTGGTAAATACTGTATATGGTTAGAATACTGGAGGTTGTGATATCGATCCTTTTGTGACACAGACTGTTTTCAGGTCTAACTTCTAATGATGAAGTCAAATATACAAAGAGAACACTCAGAAGTGCGTGTGGCATTGGTGGCTTGGTTGCTAAGTTCCCGGTTCTGGCTGCGGCAGTGCAGGGTTCAATCCCCACCCTCACATCGATGCCCGGTGCCCGACAGTGGAGTGAGACGAGCATCTCCACCCAGGGTTTCGCACAGATACAACCGGGGGGTTATGCAACAGAAAACCAGAAATTGTAACTAATTTAACTGAGTTCTTACAAAGTAAATATAATATCTTTATTTATTTGTGTGCTGGTGCAACCCCATGCATATAACCCTAACCCTAACCTATATAATATATAACCCTAACCTATATAATATATAATCCTAACCCTTTATTTATTTTTCTAATATATTCACCTCTATGTGCTTGATCCCTTCAACATCTTCTTCAACATCTCCTCAGCATCACCTTGGCCGATAGACATTACTGCTGGTGCCACGACCAGGTGCTAAAGGCAGTTGTGGAAACAGTCACCACAGCCATTCAGTCAAGCGAACACCACCCCAGGAAGAAGACCATCATTCTCATAGCTGGAGAGAACCCTAACCCTAACCCTAACCCTACCACAGACAAGACCATGCCGACTGTCCACAGCCTCAGACTGGCAGCTGAGAGTGGATCTTGGAAAACAACTAAAGTTCCCTGATCACACATGTTTGAATAAATGCAATTTCAGGTTTTCTGTTGCATAACACCGCAGTTGTATGTCTCCGAACCCTGGGAGGAGACGCTAGTCTCATTCCACTGTTGGGCACCGGGCATTAATGTGGGTGGGGATTGAACCCTGCTCTGCCGCACGCTGAACCGGGAACTTAGCAACCAAGCCACCAATGCCACACGCACTTCTGACTGTTCTCTTTGTGTATTTGACTTCGTCATTAGAAGTTAGACCTGAAAACAGACTGTGTCACATAAGGATCGAGCCCACAACCACCGATATTCCAACCCACAACCTCAAGTGTCCCAGCCATATATTTACCACACTGAGCTAAAAATATAATTTTTCGATATCATATAAACTATGATATCTTTTGATATACTTTTTCAACATACCTATGACTTCTTTTCATAAAATCTTTTGACATGTGACTTTTTTATCATAAAATTTTTCGACATACTATACTGTGACTTTTTCATAAAATTTTTTGACATGCTATACTATGACTTTTGTCATAAAAGTTTTTCAAAATACTATGACTTTTTTATCATACAATTTTCGACATACTATACTATGACTTTTTCATCATAACATTTTTCGACTCACTATACTGTGACTTTTTTATCATAACATTTTTTGACATACTATACTTTGACTTTTTTCCATAACATTTTTCAACATACTATACTATGACTTTTTTCCATACAATTTTTCAACATACTATACTATGACTTTTTTATTATAAAATTTTTTTTATCATAACATTTTTCTACATACTATACTGTGACATACTATACTATGACTTTTTTTCATAAAGCTTTTCGACAAATTATACTATGACTTTTGATCATAAAATCTTTCGACATGCTATACTATGACTTTTTTATCATAACATTTTGCGACAAACTATACCATGATTTTTTCCAAAAGGAAATTTCAACTTACTATACTATGACTTTTTCCATAAATTTTTTGACATACTATACTATGACTTTTTTTCATACAAATTTTCAGCATGCTATACTATGACTTTTTTTATACAATTTTCGACATGCTATAATATGACTTTTTTTTTACATACTATACATGACATTTAAAAAAAAAATTCTCAATATGATACTCTGAAATCTTTCAGTTTTTCGACATACTACACTATGACTTTATTTACTTTTTTTCGAGAGACTATAATATGACTTTTTTTACATACTATACTATGACTTTTTTTTATTTGTTTCAACATACTATACTATGACTTTTTTTGACATACTATATTTTGAGTTTTTCGACATACTACTACATACTGTGATTTAAACTGAGCAGTCCGCCTTTATGTCTCTCTGTTGTATGTTAACCTGTGTGACAGTCAGCTTTGAGGTTACTTAGGTAATTTGTGTTTAGGCTAAACGTTCTTTCGAATGAGGCCCTAGTTCAGTGGTTTTGGAAACTGGGCACCACACATAGTGTTTGACTTTTAGTTAACACTAGGTTTTATGCGTGGCTGTTAAAGTGTATTTGGTTTTTGACCGATTAGCGTAGCCAGATAGGCTTTCTTTTTGTTTCTTTTGGCCGTTGTCAGCTATTGTAAATTTAAGTATTTTTTTATGGGTTAAGAAGCATGTTTTTGTTTTGTTTGTTTTAAGGTTCGGCGCCACCCACAGCCCTTCTCTTTCTTCTACCCCTCTGACACCATTTCCTTTTATTTTGTGTTGTACTGTGTTATTGTGTTTAAATGGCATGATAAACAATAAACTGCAGTGCTTGCATGATCATAATGGCAGATTGTTGCTTCCCTTATTCCTAGAAGTCATAATATAGTATGTTGAAAAAAAATGATAAAAGTCATAGTATGTCGCAAAAATAAAAAAAATTATATTATAGTATGTCAAAAAAAGAAGTCATAGTATAGTATTTCGAAATAAAAGTCATAGTATAGTATGTTGAAAAATCAAAAATGTCAAAATATAGTATGCTGAAAAAAAGTCATAGTATATGTCGAAAAAATAAAAAAAAGTCTTGGTATACTGTCTAAAAAAGTCATATATAGTATGTTCAAAAAATAAAAAAGTCATAGTATAGTAAGTTGAAAAAATAAAAAAAGTCATCCTATAATATGCCAAAAAATACAAAGTCCTAGTCTAGTATGTCGAAAAAATGTCATAGTATGGTATGTTGAAAAAATTAAAAATTTCATAGTATAGTATATTGAAAAAATGTCATAGTATAGTATGCCGAAAAAATAAAAAAGTAATAATATAATGTCGAAAAAATTAAATTCATAGTATAGTATGTCTAAAAGAGTAATACATAGTATGTCAAAAAAATTCAAAAAAGTCATAGTATAGTATGTCAAAAAAAGTCATAGTATAGTAATTGAAAAAATAGAAAGTCATAGTATAGTATGTCGAAATACATAAAACAATGTCATAGTATAATATGCCAAAAAAATAAAGTCATAGTCTAGTATGTCGTAAAAAAGTCATAGTATAGTATGTCAAAAAAATTAAAAAGTCATAGTATAGTATGTTGAAAAAATAAAAAAGGTCATCGTATAATCTGCCAAAAAATAAAAAGTAATAGTCTAGTATGTCGAAAAAATAAACCCTTTTGCGCCATGTGTCCTAAATGACGGAAGCTGCGCGTCATCAAAAGGGGACAAGGTGACGCAGGAGAGTGGCGACGCTTCTCAGTGTTATTATCGCTGCTGCTCGTCTCTTCAGACAGGAGAGACTTTAACTTTAACGAGGATCAAAGAGGCTGTTCTGGACACAGCTACCTATCTACTAAACCTCTCTACATCACCGTCCTCCTCCACGCTCTCCGGTGGTTTTGAATGGACTCATCGTACATTTAGACACACATAAAGTAAGTTAAGTGATGCTAACGCTAACCTGTTCACCATGTGAGCATTGTTATGATCCTGTTTGTTTCCATTTCTCTTTGCAGAAGCAGTCATGTTCCACAACAGCTCGCAGGGGAAATACTGGATCTTTAAAAGTGAAGATGAAATTGAGCAGAAGAGATGCAAAGCCAACCAGAAATTCCGCAACAAGATCCTAGAAAGTGGGAAGGTAAGAAGCACATAACATGAATACCAAACATAACAAGGACAACAGCTGTGTGACAGCTTCCTTCACCTCCTCTCTGTCTCCCTCTCTCTGTCTGTCTGTCTGTCTCTCTCTCTGTCTGTCTGTCTGTCTGTCTGTCTCTGTCTCTCTCTCTGTCTGTCTGTCTCTCTGTCTGTCTGTCTGTCTCTCTGTCTGTCTGTCTGTCTCTCTCTGTCTCTGTCTCTCTGTCTGTCTCTCTCTGTCTCTGTCTCTCTGTCTGTCTCTCTCTGTCTGTCTGTCTCTCTCTGTCTGTCTGTCTCTCTCTGTCTGTCTGTCTCTCTCTGTCTGTCTGTCTCTCTCTGTCTGTCTGTCTCTCTGTCTCTCTCTGTCTCTGTCTCTCTGTCTGTCTCTCTCTGTCTGTCTGTCTCTCTCTGTCTCTCTGTCTGTCTGTCTGTCTGTCTGTCTATCTGTGTCTGTCTGTCTCTCTCTGTCTCTCTGTCTGTCTGTCTGTCTGTCTGTCTGTCTATCTGTGTCTGTCTGTCTCTCTGTCTGTCTCTCTCTGTCTGTCTGTCTGTCTGTCTATCTGTGTCTGTCTGTCTGTCTGTCTGTCTGTCTCTCTGTCTCAATCAGCCTGTGCTGAGTGAGTCCAAGTTCCTGGAGCGTCATGAGGAAGACGTTTTATTCCGACACTACGAGAAGAGGATGGTGGACTTCTGCAATGCTTTCAAGCCTGTAATGCCCAAGTCTGTTGTGGTATGTATGTGTTTGTGCTTCATTTTCATCTGTGTGGGAACAATATTCAAGATTCAAGATTCACTTTATTGTCATTTCACTGAGTATTTGCATACACACAAGGAAACAAATTATTTCTCCCAGCTCCCATCAGTGCATTAAAAAGGATAGAATAAATAAGTATTAAAATTAACATACCTCAAAACAATAAAAAAATAAGATACGTAAACGTTTCACATACATTCGTCATACACCCAATTTGCAGTCGTGTTTAGCAGCACAGAAAAGTGCATTTATGTCCATAGTAAAGTGCTGTTTGCATTACTGTTCCAAAACTTGTCTTTGACATGTGACTAGCTTTAAAAAAATGTTTTTGTGTTAATGCTGGGGGGTTGGATGTGAGTGTGTGTGTGTGTGGGGAGGGGACACAGTCCATTTACAAGCCTAACCGCTTGTGGGAAGAAGCTGTTCAGCATCCTGCTGGACCTGCAGCAGATGCTCCTGTACCTCTTCCCAGACGGCAGGAGGGAGAACAGGCCGTGAGAAGGGTGGTGAGGGTCCTTGATGATGGAGGAAGCCCTGCGAATGCAGCGCTGCTGGTAGAGCTCCATCAGGGAATGAAGAGGGGCAACAATGATTCTGCTTGCTGTCTTCACTATCCTGTTTAGCTGCTGTTGACCTCACTGCCTGTAGATATCTGACCTACGTGTGTCTCACCTGTGCAGGGTACAGCCATCATGTACTTCAGAAGATTCTACATAAGCAACTCCATTATGGAATACCACCCCAGGATTATCATGTGAGTACAGATGTGTTTGAGGGGGGAATTAAATAAGCAAGCATTTCCTTAGCTCGAATGACCAAATAGTCCTAGGTAATAATGGTAGGCTAAAGACAGATCCAATTATTGAATTAAACGTGATTTAATAATGTGCTTCCAATTGTGTAAATGCTGGAATTCCTAATCAGTAGTTTAAAATGGTGTGTACATGTGATGGGCCAGTTCCCAATATTTGATCATAGTCCTCTCAGCTGTAGCCGGGTTCCAGACGTCTAAATCGCCACCCGCATCTGCAATTTGATTTGAAACACAATGACAATGCAGTCTGATTTAGTTGGCAACTAGGGCTGAACAATACTGGACAAAAAGAACTAATATATTGTGATATTTATTGCAACATTTTCAAAAGTGTTTTACCACATATACTGTGTGTAGTTTTAGCCCAACTTAAGTAGCTCATTTGAGGAAAAAAATAATTTACTGTAAATATAAGTAGAGTGATGTTAGATAAGAAATAAGTCAGTTTAACAATACTATGTATTAAGTGCATGCTTACCTATCAATCCAGGCTCAACTCAATGTTGAATAAAGTATTTAAAATGTTCCTTTCTTTGGCTAAAATGATTGTAGGATTTGTTAAAAGAAGGTGGTGTAGTATTGCACCAAAACTGCTGAAAAGTATATTGTCCAGCCTTGTTCTTACCAGTCTTAATAAGCCATTTCAAACTGACCTTCGTGTTTCAGGCTGACGTGTGCATACCTGTCCTGTAAAGTGGATGAGTTCAACGTTTCCTGCACCCAGTTTGTGGGCAACCTCGTGCAGGAGACCCCAGCAGGGCAGGAAAGGGTTCTGGAGCAAATCCTGGAGTTTGAGCTGCTGCTGATCCAACAACTCAACTTTCACCTGGTGGTCCACAACCCCTACAGACCCATGGAGGGCCTGCTTATCGACCTCAAAGTAGGTGGACTCCTGGAGAGGGCTTTGAATATTACTCCTTTTACTCACAGCCGTAATCTAGCTCATTAAGTAGTTCAGATTATTTTGCCCCGTTTCATTGAATTATAAAACTTTAATCCTCAGACAAGATACCCCACGCTGGAGAACCCAGAGTCACTGAGGAAGAGTGCTGATGACTTTCTGACACAGGCAGCCATGACAGACATAGGACTACTGTTTCCCCCCTCTCAGATCGCTTTGACAGCTCTTCTGAACAGCGCCTCGAGAGCCGGCCTCAGCATGGAGAGGTGGGTCAACACGTACAATGCGTTTGAAATTTGAAAAGTAGATTTTTAAATAATGTAGTAATAATAAAATGCATTAAATGTCCTGAAATAATCAGCCGGTTGACCATCATTAACTCGTTTCTTTGTATAGCAATTAAAGGAAAATGTTCTAACCGTAAACTGAAATTTCACTGAAGAAATTTTTTTTGCATGTAAATGGAAAACAATCCTTTTTGTTTGTTGTTTAAAAAATGCCTAGCTACCTGACTGAATGTTTGCGACTGAAAGAGGACAAAGAGACTCTCACGAAGATGTATGAGTCAATGAGACGTGAGTAAACTGCACCTTCAATTTGACACCACACGGTGGTGATATTGAGCCGTTTTGAGCTTCACTCATGACCAAGTCCTTTATGAGATTAAAGTCAATGTGTTTGTGTTTTCATCCAGGGATGAAAACTCTCCTGAAAAAGTATGAACTTCCCAAACCAGAAGAAGTGAATGCTTGCAAAAAGAAGTTGGAGAGGATTCATGCTGAATTTGCCAGTGCAAGCAAGTAAGGAGATGAAGTCACCCGCTTGTGTTTTAATTTGAGAGATTTTCAATAATCAGAAAGAACAACAATATGTTGTCACACTATACACCGCCATATTAAAAGTCTAGTCCTTATATGAAAGCAGAACTAGTGTAGTGTAATTTGGGTGTTTTAGTTTCAACATTTAATAATGTTGCAATACAAAAAAGTACCGAAGTGTCATGCACTGGAGCTGGTATGTACATGCTTTTGCAATCACAGATGTAATTTCTATTCCCCAAACCACCCCCAAGTAAGCAACTCAAGTTTTCTGTTGTCATACGTAGTAACAGTTTTATTTTAGCCAGGTTGTCGTATCTAAGATGCAAAAGGTTTCAAGGTTCAGTATCAGGTAGAAAAATAAAAAGGAACACATCATCAGCTGTATGAAATACAGAAAGGAAGTACAACAGCACGCCACATTCCTACATCATCTATACCATGTAGCACAGCTGATATTGGTATCGCTGATGAGGAGACTCTTTAGGCTCATTCGTAAATCATTTTTACCTGTCGCCCAGCGGTCTGTTTTAACACTTGGTGAGGTCCGTGGTATCTTTAAGTGCAACTACAGTAAACAGTTTGGTAAACTCTTGAGCTATGACAGGCACAGATTCAGACTCTGCGGCTGCTCGAGTCATCAGGAGGCACACAGGGCCGACCCTTTTATGACTTTGAAGTTGATAAATCTGTGCGTGGCATGACTTCTCAGGATGAATCTATATGAAAATAGTCGGTGCAGAGGTGTACTGAAACACCACCTGTGATGGCGGGAGAGAGAGAGACTGCAAATGCATGAAAGCTTTTGTTCACACCCCCCAAAAGGCTTAAGAGGGAGTTCAGGTGATGTTTGTTAGAGCAGCATAAATGTATGTAGGCCCACACACTATAGCAGGATCCATTCAGGGTTAACACATGCACAGGACAGGTTACAGATATCCTACAAACTCTTAAGACTACCATTCAGCTTTTGTTCAGCTAGATCATACACAAACACCTTTTTACTTCTATACAAGCCTAAGTATATAATATCAACAAACAAAGCAGCATATATAAAAAAATGTGGTTTCCGGTGCTGCGCGGCAGTTCATACACAAAAGACGGAAGTCGTTAAAGGTTTTTTGAAGGAAGAGCTTTGTCATAAAATCAGGGTGATGCGGGTGATGCGGGCGATGCGGATGGTGTGTGTGTAGAAAGGGAGTTAAGGCTTGTGTCATCTTGGAGAGAGAGAGGTGCTGTGTTTTAAAATTCCCTGATGACGGCAGAAAAACGCTACTTCAATGCTTTGGATTGCCTCCCCCCCCCCCCCCCGGTAATCCTCGCAAGTTTTGTCCAAGGAAAAGGAGCGGTTTCCATGTCAACCATAAGCAGTCAAACTTGAGGGAGAGTGACAGGCATACCAGGATAGAAGAAGAAGTTCAGACATTTCTGCAGTATTGACTGTATCTCAGGTCCATCTTCAGAGAAATCATCTCTTCAAAAAGGTCTCATGCGACAAGGCTTCTTGTCAAATTTTTCAAATCAGTTCAACACACTGTCGGTGTCTGAAGCATTTTGGGGAAGGGCTTTGGAAGGACAGTATTCAGATATGCAGCAAGTGGTTCCCCCCCCCCCCCGTGGAGAACAGCCATATTGCATTAGAACTGCCAGGAATCTAGGCCACATGCTTATAAATACAAACTGATTTAAGTCTTCAGTCGGTCGGGGCACCTCACCTCATATGGGATGAGGCCTCACTTTGGCTGGCTGGTTGTGCGGTCTGAACTACCACACTGTGATTCTCAGGCAGAACATCTGTAAAACTCACATTACCTGGATGGCAGCAGCCAGTGACATGATGGTGCACTCTGTCCTGTAAGATAAAGTGGACACGTTTGTGAAAGGCACAATGCTTGGAGAATTGTTGTGTATTAAAATGCTTCTCAGTCTGTATGTATGTATGAAGTCTAAATGAAGTTACATAACGATTTGAAAATGACGAGACACGGTAAACTACGACTACTACTGGTGATCATGAAGGCGTAGTGGAATACTAGATGCCACATTATTTACCTAAATGAGTGTTGAAAATGAACTTGGAAGGGGTTTGGTCACAAATGTTGAATGTAAGGAACAGAGTTCACCAACAATTACGGCTTGCAAAACAGAAGTTCTGATTATGAAATATTCACCGCAGTAATTCTGAAGTTGCTGTTCTGTTACACGCCGACTTAACCGCTCATAGTAAAATTATTTTTGTATTGCAGCAAACGGAAGAGAGGATATGAGGAAGATGGTCACGTAGCAAAAGAACTACGTTTAACAGAAGAGGTAAGACAATATTCTGCATTACAGGCTGACATTCAGACAAACAGATTTCTTGTAAAAATCCTTCTGAAATTAACTTTTTTTTTTTTTTTTCCATAGCAGGATTGGACTGATGAAGACCTGTTATGAGCATTTAACCCCGAAATGGTTTTGGATTTAAAGTTATTATACTTGTTAATTCCAATATTAAACTGTCATGGTTGGATGACCAAGCCTTGTGTCATAGACAGTTTGCTTAAAGTGTACATCTCATATTTACTTTTCTACAACATATTGTAGAAACTTGGGTTTGCCTTTGTTCTGCAGTAAGAATAAAGATATTTTTCTACATTTTGTGTCTTAGTGTTTCTGCAGATTAAAAACAGAATATTCTTTAAACGTAACCGAGCCACACGATACTGTGTGCGTACGTTTCTCCACCTTTTTGTCAGGCGACAATGAATGACTCCATAATCTACTTTACAAAAACTGTTTAATAAGTGCATGCATGTCTGATACAGTCTGTACTATTCAAAAAAATTTTACTGCTGTAAACACTTTCATTTTTACTTGGTTTCTCTGATTATGTGTCTTGTCTGGCATTGAGAAGTTTCAAAAAAGACTTAACCAAATAATCAAAAAATAGCTGATACAATCTGAGGAAAAAAAAAAAAAATTCAGCTCATCTCACTTATATACTCATGATTCCAGCAAGAGAATTTATTCTTAATATAAAATAACCATACTTTCTGAAAGACTTTGTTCCAATCTAGAAAACAAAGAAAAAAAAAAAAAGAACAAAGACAGAAATGCTAGTTTCAGCACTTTGCGGATATTGTCACAACCTTAAAATAAATCAGTCAATTACAGTATAAAAAGCATTATCGCTCATAATCCAGTTACAAGAAAAGGGGACTGAGAGAACTAGCTTCTTCATGTCAGTTTCCTCATATTGAGCAGGAAGGTAGGTGGGTGGGTGAGGGGGGTACACTTTGGCAACCTGTGCTATCAAAACATAAAGTGGGTACAAAGAAACTCTTGAAATCTTAATATCTGGCCTTCATGATGAAGGGAATGAAATGTACCCAAGTCAGAATTGTGAACACAGTTTATGAGGGAAAAATAGGTTTCCTGTGCATACAGCTGTCAGTCACTTTTTTTTATTTGTGTTTTTAAGTACTGCGTCGGTTGTTGCATAGCTCTCTTGTGGTGAACGGGACAAGATGGCAGGTGGGTGGGGATGTGGCGGGACTACTGGAGGAGGACATGATGGAGGGGTTGCCATGGTGATGAGGGTGTAGAGCATGCTAGGTCTCCTCTGCGCTGCACTCCGGTGGAGGAGACTTGACGGAAGGATGGGAAGATGAGAGGAGGAGGTGGAGGAGTGCAGTACTACCTGTTGCTGTTGGACATGGCATACTGAGCCTGCTTCTGCTGTAGGAGCTCTGTGATGGCCAGCAGCTTTTTCAACACATGCTGCAGAGAGGAAATACAGGAATTAGATAAATCTTCTGAAACAGGAAACGGCATAAATTGTCCTGCACGTGCACAGCTGGGCATTTTAATCAGTCTCTGACCTGCTGGGCTCCCTTCTCGTTGCTCAGCGTCCGGAGCTCGTCTGAGTGTGTGGCACAGACCTCGTGCAGCGCAGCCAGGTCCCGAGACAGGTCCGTCCTAAAGTGCTCTGTGGCTTCAGGGAGGTCGGGGACGTTCTACAAAACACAGTGGACAATTTCCTAAGCTTTGTGAAGTTTAGTCGTCAGTCAGGGTCGGCAAAGGAAGAATAAGAGACTCCTGATGATTTGAGCAAAAGTAAGGCTGTCAAAGTTAACAATAATAACGCGTTAATTCAAATTTGTTGAACGCAACTAATGTCCTTGAAGCATTAACGCAACTTGTGATTTTAGTAGTGTACCGGACTCAGTTTTAAAGATAGAGAGAAGATACTGGCATCATATGAAACAAGCAAACATAAGGAATCCATTGGTACCAACCGTGTCATACTAGCTTGTCGCGAAGGAGGCTAAATAACACTCCAAACTTGCTAAATTTCGGTGAGGGAAAACAGTTATGGTCATTTTCAAAGAGGTCCCTTGACCTCTGACCTCAGTGAAAATGGGTTCTATGGGTACCCACGAGTCTCCCCTTTACAGACATGCCCACTTTATGATAATCACATGCAGTTTGGGGCAAGTCATAGTCAAGTCAGCACACTGACAGCTGTTGTCACCCGTTGGGCTGCAGTTTGCCATGTTATGATTTGAGCATATTTCTTTATTCTAAATGCAGTACCTGTGAGGGTTTCTGGACAATATTTGTCATTGTTTTGAATTGTTAATTGATTTCCAATAAATATATACATACATTTGCACAAAGCAAGCATATTTGCCCACTCCCATGTTGATAAGAGTATTAAATACTTGACAAATCTCCCTTTAAGGTGCATTTTAAACAGATAAAAAATATGTGATTAATTTGCGATTACATATTTGAATTGATTGACAGCCCTCATCAAAAGGTAAAGAACATGACTCACCCCCAACTCATCCAGAAACATGATCATCCTGTGTTTGTTGTTTTTGATGAAAGGGTTCACACCCTCCATGTAGGGTTCCTGTTTGAGGATAGAAAATACAATAAACACAATACAATAAACATTTGTAGAATGAGTCCATCATAACTTACAGCAGACATAACAAATACCAATGCAAATTACTCCTCTGATGTATCGCCACTGTCAAAACAATATTTCTACTCTATGCTACTCAAGTACATAATCCACACCTTAGCACCAAATTCAACCAGGTTGGCCAGGTTCTGGACAGACTTAGCCACCAGTGTGAGGGTCCTGCCTGCTGCTGTAGATGGAGGGTCTGCAAGAAGTACAAAACACACATTGTAACATCATGTCATATTGCAAACTGGGGATTTTGTGTAGCTTTTCAACAGATGCTCACCAGCAATGATGTTGAACAGTCTGGGGTTGAGGATGGCAGGACAGATCAGTCTTAGAAAGACAAAGCCACTGGAAGAAGAATGGATGAGGTGAGTAAGACTGAATAACAACACTAAATAAAATTAAAGTTGTCATACGAATGGACAGTAAAAACGCTCAAAAGAAGCGTGTCCAACATTGATTATTTGTGTTTCTTTACCTTACAACTCTCGTCCGCATGGTGGTGTTGGCGGGCCATTTCTGCTGCACAGACTTCTGCAGACAGCCATAGATGAACCTCAGTGTCCTGGATGGGTCATCACAAGCAGAAAATTAACCATTATTTGGGTTCATTATACCTTTGCCTTTGTTTTTCTGTTTGAAGCCAGTTTGAGTTATCGACCCACGACACAGGACAACACTGTGTGTGAGTCAAGGTTAGAATAGCTTTCGAATTAGCTTTTATTTTATTTTTAGTTTTGACTTTTCGATTTCATTTTAGTTTAGTTTTAGTTAGTTTTCAGAGTGTGTTCGCTAGTTTTAGTTTAGATTTAGTTTTTATATATTTAGTTTTAGTTTGGGCCAGGTATAATGTCTCAGAAGTATGTAGCTACATACATAAACATACAAAATACGTGGTTGAAGAACTGTGTAGGAATGGCCAGGATGTTTAATGTTTAGTCTTTGCTCTACTTAAGTGTGCGATGTGAACCAATTGCAGCATAGCGCCATCTCCTGGAATGTCAAATCCGTTCAATTTCTGTGGTTCAACGTCACGTGAGTTGATAGAAATTCATGCCGACTTCTTTTTTCTGAAGTGATATATATCATAGCTAAAAAAACTGAAATGAAGTTATGTTTATTTTTTATTAGTTTTAACCAGGAAATATAGATTTAGCTTTTCTTAAAGGATTATTATTATTATTTCTTTAATTATTATTATTTTTTTTTTTTACTGCTTATTTTCATTTTGGTTTTAGTTTACTATAATAACCTTGCTGTGAGTATATGTGGGTTTGTTCTTACGGTGGTAGGATCTCAGCAGCCATGAAGATCTTCTCCACCAGCTCAGACAGGATGTTGAGGAGATGAGCCAGGTTCAGGTTCACATCCTCATTCTTTTCCAGTTTGGAAGGGTTCAGCTTAAAAGCAAAGATAAAGAGAGAGACAGAAAAACATATGGGAATTAATTACGATTAACAAATTCAAATTAACAATGCATGATTGTGAACCATGATATAATAAACAAGTAATCTTATTCTATAGTAACAGCAACATGCATCACATGGTGTATGTAATGTCGATACATTGTGTGTGTTGGGCAGATGTGGATCAGCCACTGGTAAATGCATTTGTGATATTTCTTATTTTTAACACAAGATAAGTTAAGAAACACACAATAGCTCATGCACTGACTAGAAATGTGTCTCAATGGCTGTGTAAATTCTATAAAAACTGCAGATTTTTTTCGAAATATTAATTTCAACTAAGGCTCATGTTGATGCTGTGTCACTGAATATTTTTCTTTGCATCTCCAGGCATGGGAAAATAGCTTAGAGACTTGTATTGCTATGTGTAAGAGAGAAAAAACCCTCTGTAGGTCTTTACCTCGCAGGACTGTTTGCTCTCCATGATCTTGAGGATAGTGTCTTTGAGAGCGTGGTGGACAAATGGCGTGGCTGTGGCCTTCATGTACTGCTCCATCAGTGTGCTGGCCAGCGTGGTCGCTCTGAACAACGTTGTGGCTTCATCTGGTAGTAGTGCACAAGCAGAGAGGGTTATGTAAGTGTATTGGCTCATGGTTGTACATATTTCTGAGCTAAAGTGACGAACAAACCAAAATAAAGCTGAACCCAATAAACAATAAAGCTGAACCCTGTAAAACACTGCAGACTGAGGTGCTGCTATTTAGGGCTGTCAATCGATTAAAATATTTCATCACGATTAATCACACATTTTTTATCTGTTCAAAATGCACCTTAAAGGGAGACTTGTCAAGTATTTAATACTCTTATCAACATGGGAGAGGGTAAATACGCTGCTTTATGCAAATGTATGTATACATTTATTATTGGAAATCAATTAACAACACAAAACAATGACAAATATTGTCCAGAAACCCTCACAGGTACTGCATTTAGCATAAAACATATGCTCAAATCATAACATGGCAAACTGAAGCCCAACAGGCAACAACAGCTGTCAGTGTGTCAGTGTGCTGACTTGACTATGACTTGCCCCAAACTGCATGTGATTATCATAAAGTGGGCATGTCTGTAAAGGGGAGACTTGTGGGTACCCATAGAACCCATTTCCACTCATATATATATAAAGGTCAGAGGTCAAGGGACCCCTTTGAAAATGGCCATGCCAGTTTTTAGTCGCCACAATTTAGTGTAAGTTTGGAGCGTTATGTAGCCTCCTTCGCAACAAGTATGACATGGTTGGTACCAATGGATTCATTAAGTTGTCTTTACTTATTATCTTTATCTTCACGGCTTTAAAACTGAGCCTGTGACAACCTAAAAATTGCAAGTTGCGTTAATGCGTTAAAGAAATTAATGGTGATAAAACAAAATTGCGTTAACATTATTATCGCATCAATAACTTATTTTTGACAGCCCTGGTTGCTATGCAGAATGATTGAAGGTTGTAGCCCTCATTTACATAACATTTACACATATTTACACATATTTACATTTTATTCAGCATTAAATATGTTGTCGGTTCCTGAGGTCAAATGTATGCAGATCCATTAATTCAGCAAATGCTTTCTGTTTGTTTTTACATCACAAGTTTTTGTTGTTATTGTTGCTTGCTTTCTTACCCTCCACGCTAATCTCTCTGTCATTGAGTGTCCTGAGTAGAGGCGCTTCAGCCTTCTCGTGTCTGAAGATCCGCAGAAGGAGGCTTGCCAATAAGGTGCGGTCCTGACCGCACACGTGGGCCAGAGCGTAGATGACGTGGAACTCTTTCTGCAAGATCATCTGCAGAGGACACACGACAATGATATCATTGTCATTTTAAGTGAATGACGGAGAAGAAGACGGTTAATGGACACTGCAATCTAAACCACTTTTCGGTGGAATCAGACCTCTTTGAACTCGCTGTACTCCTCTTCGGGCATGATCTTCTCCATGGAGTAGCGGGCTCGTACACGTAAAGAGCCCGGCTCAATGCCCTTCAGAGGCACGTGGGAGCTGAGAGGGAACCACTCATCAATCATCTGGCCCTTCTGCAGACGGTTCAGCTGGCAGCGCATGAACACTGAGAGTGAGAGAGAGAGAGAGAGAGAGAGAGTGAGAGAGAGAGAGAGAGAGAGATTGAGGCGTGAAAAAGTGGGAGAGATGTCAGTTGTGAAATGAAACAAAAGGGAGATGAGGTGAATGCAGAGACTTACAGAGGTTACATTTGTTTTAAAATGTACTTACAGATGTCACTTTCTTTGCTCTTTTTCGTTTTGTTGCTCAGGCTGATTTCAAATCTGTTGATTTCACTCGACAAGTCACTGAAACGACAGATAAATATATACTGTAATTCTGTAAACAAGTAAAGAAAATGTGATTAAATGTGATGAGGAGAGAATATAGAGTGAGAAAGAGCAGTGGAAGAAGCCGTGGGAGGAATATGTGACAGACTCACTCGAAGATGAACTCCTCTGTGAAGACGGGGTTCTGCCCCTCCCTAGGGTGCGTTTTAGCCACCTGGACGCTGTTCAGGTAGATGTTACAGTACGGGCTGGCGAAATACTTCACTGGCAGCTTGTGGGCCTCCTCCACATACAACACCAAGCTGCTCACCTGAGAGAGAAAAAAGGATTTAGCACGCAAAACATACATACACCTAACATAACATAACATACATATGGATGGGTTGTAATAACTGCTAAGCATTTTTAACAATGTTCTCGACTAAAGATATATACAATCATTTGAAAACAGTTAATGAACAGAACAGTTCTGAGAAGGAAAAATCTCAAAAGGACAGCAAGAGACTGTTTTTCAATCCGCCCTTGCTGTTTTTTTACAGGATTTCCAGCCATTACCACCCACTCCTGATGACACACCATCCCACCTCTACAGAGAATCTGATCTTTCCCATTTATAATACTCTTATAATGAAAATCTGCCTGTCTCATCCCACAGAGAAAATAAGACATGCATAGACCTCACAGATTATTTTTTTTACCAAAGAAACTCTAATAGTTATAAGATAATTGTGATTTACAATATTATCCTGATAATCATCAAAATATGCTTAAAACTCTTAAAATGACACAAAAAATACTGCAATCACTTTACCTTACATTTTTTTTATCACAATCCACGATATAATCTTATATCGTCCCATCCCTACTCTTTTGATTAACACGTCACCTATAGACGATATTAACTAAAAAATATACCTTATTAATTGCCTTTAAAATGAAAACAACACATATTGAAGGGAACGCCAGGCATAAAGCCTTAAAAACTAAAATTTGAGTTGAGCCAAGTGTGGGAATGGTGTAATTATACTGTACCAAGATTGACTTGTCTTAGAATGGTTGTACAAAGAACTTGCTCAATGTGTGACAAGTCAGCCAAGATAAATGATCACTTAGTCTTTTCTTGTGTGTGCATTTTTAATAAATCCACTTAACTGATTCAGATATTTAAATTGATACCTTTCAAACTATGTAAGTCTTTCTGTCTGACCCTGTTACAGTTATTTTGATTAATTCTGAACTTCAAATTTTACAATTACTCATTGCTGGTAGTCTTAATAAAAATCTTTTTACTGGTTTGTTGGATTTGATCATCTACTGCTTAACTTTGTCTACATGAACACAGACTGGCTGATGGAACACGTACCTGTCTAAGCCTCTTGTTGGTGGTCGGCTGAGTGGTTTTCCTTAAGTTACTGCAGAAAGTTTGAAGGCATTTCATCCAATCCTGCAAAAATAGAACACTGTCAGAACATTTATATAAAACATAGTTGTCATGGTTTCTATGTCTGTAAGAACTCACAACACTGAACTGTTCACACAGTTTGTACTTTTTTGTTTCATGGAAAATAAAACGAGTCTTCGTCACATACAGAGGTCCCGATTACCACTGTACCGAACTATCCAGTGGTCCTCTGTATCTGATGAAGAACCAGTTCGGGCTGGAAATATATTTTCCTTTTCTAAATATCAGGAGAAGTTCACAGCGTTGCGAGTCATTTTTGAGACCGAGCACACAGTTATAGTTTTTTGGAGTCAACATCTGGACAAAATAGATGCGCATTTCTATTCAGTGTATTCAGTGATAGGGCGGTGTTGACCCTCTTATTACCTGTGCATGCTCTGGAGCTTCCCCCGCAAAGTAGAATATGTACTGTTCCTCACTAAAGTGCTGGACAACAATCTGGAAACAGTGTGGCCTGAAAAAGTAAAATAGAAGTTTAGATTTTAAAATACTTTGCACTGTATGATACATCACTTTAAAGAAATTGCTTTCATGTGTTGTCTGGGCAACTGATCTCTCAGAGCTGAGTGACAGTACTTCCTGCCAACTTTACTGAACTATTAGACCAGGAACAATATTTTGATGTCTCACCTGCCAAACAGACTGTCATGCACACCATACACGGAGCACACACTTAGGTCGATCAGCCCTTTGGGTTTGGTGGCTCTCTTCTCGCTCTCAAAGTAGATGAGCTGAGCATCGTTACCCTCGAGGATGAAGTAAAGGTTCTTCCATCGTTTGCCTTTGCCTGACAGTGAGAGGAACCAAAGAAAGGTTTATTATAATGGTAGATCCTGACTGACCCGACCACAAGACAAGACTGAGATCATATTATTCATGATATTGCAAGGGGCTACTGAAAGTCCTTATTAAAATGCTATACAAGACAGAGCGTTACACATACCTTTGTTGAACTGGAGGTAGCCTTTTTTGACAATGTTTTTGTAGAAAGCGTCTTTTGTTTTCCGTCTGATAGTGTTATAAATTTCTCGCCCATCCACTGTGTCAGAAAGAACTTGTTCCTGGTTCTGCAATAAAGACAAAAACAAATCAAGCCATCACACAACCATCAGATCAATTCCATTCAAAGGGACAGCTTACATTCAAACACTTTTTTTAATTAAGTGCTATATCTGGTGCACCAGAGAGATGT
The DNA here is from genome assembly GCF_043250625.1 of Sebastes fasciatus. Taxonomy (NCBI): domain Eukaryota; kingdom Metazoa; phylum Chordata; class Actinopteri; order Perciformes; family Sebastidae; genus Sebastes; species Sebastes fasciatus. The sequence goes on along the minus strand of NC_133800.1, from coordinate 18,842,940 downwards.
TCTAGATCATTGGTTGCTCATCTTGGAGGTCCCAACCCCCACTAGGGGTCGCCAAAGCTTCACAGGGTTCTTCTGTTTTAAGGGGTGTAAGACAACTTTTCTTTTTTTAAATATACAGTTTGGATTATTATTAAAGATATAAACAGGATAAGGGCAAAGTGAAGACCTGAACACAAGCTATATTCACAGAGCCTCTCCTCTCTGCTAAACAGCCTCGTCCTGCATTAGACAAGCAGTTAAAACAACCAAAGAGCTAATAGAACAATGGCCAATCGTCAGGGAGAGAAAACACTGAATTTGTCAAAAGAAAAGCGTATTAAATATGTATGATTATTAAAAAATAAAATAAAATATATAATAGAGACAAAGAATTGTATTAAAAGTTTCTCAAAATCTGTGATTCAATATTCACTGGAAATAATCTGCTCAAAATTCATCCAAATCGCTAATTTTACACAAACTTCCTGCAGTTATTGCGTTCACTATTTGGGATAATTGTACAGTTTATCAGTTGTTCTGTACTGTTATTATTATGTACTGAATATAATATGAAATATCCATAAAATATGTCACTTAGTCAGGGGTCGTCAGTTTACTGAATGATAGAAAAGGGTTCCCCTTAAGGAAAAAGGTTGAGAACCTCTGTTCTAGATTTTGAAGAAAACAAACAGGACAATGTCTGATGCAGTATATTTTCTTCAGAATATACATTTACAGTTCAGTGACAGTGGCACTCAGCATTTACTGTTTATCCAAACTGGTATGTGCTGACATCAACTGGATGCTTTGCATGGAAGTAAGGGTAGAAGCAATGTGAGCATTTAAGTCTCATCAAAACCCCTTATATTGTCAAATTCCATCTCATTAAGTAGAAAATATAACGTCAAATAGGCTCAATGCTACTAGTATGCACTTGAACCTACCTGTACTGAAACTGGCTCTTTCAGGTTGTAGCCCTCGACAATCTGCTCTTTCTTGTAATGGTCGATGATGTCATCAACACTGCCAGTGAGAGAGAGAGAGAGAGAGAGAGAGAGAGAGAGAGAGAGAGAGAGAGAGAGAGAGAGAGAGAGAGAGAGAGAGAGAGAGAGAGAGAGAGAGAGAGAGAGAGAGAGAGAGAGAGAGAGAGAGAGAGAGAGAGAGAGAGAGAGAGAGAGAGAGAGAGAGAGAGAGAGAGAGCAAACAAGATGCAGCACATCATCAACTGCTAGTCAACATACACATCACAGGCTTCCTACAACTTCACAAATGCTACAATTAGCATATAATTTATCTTGATATTATATATTATACATTGCCAGACGTACCTGTTGTAGTACCTCCCTCCCATCATGTACTGATTGTTGGGGGTGGGGGAGATCTTAAACCTTTGGATGTTTTCATTGGTGCGAAAAAAGAGGGAGTAGTCCCCAGGTGTGTTGTCTGATGGTCGGACTAGAAAACTGCACACCTGGCCAACTATGAAAAGAGAGAGGGGGGGCGGGGGGACAGAGTGAGGGAGAGAAAGGTTTTAGTGCATGCTCAGCATTATATTTTGATGAATGAACTTTGATGTTCACAACTGATTTCTGACAAGTAGAATGCACGATAACATCACAAGTGATTAATAATGTTGGTGAAATGAATAGGCAAAGAGGAATGGTACCTGTCATCAGCAGGTTGTAGGCCTCTTGCTTGGTGATCTTTCCGTGATACCAGCTGTTCAACAGATCGAACGATAGCAACAGGAGAAAGAGGTGCAGACAAAAAAAATGAGCTCGATCAACAAAATGCAGACGTTCAGTAGAACCTACTGCAACAACACCATCTCTAAACACAGGAATCTGAAATTACTGACATTGCTATTGGGGAAATTCATCTGATGTTCCCAAAATTAATACATCACATGTGCCTTTTTATCGTCTATGTATTGTCCAAAGGCGTTAAAAGAAAGAAACGTTTAGATGTGACCATAATTTAATTATGTATATCCTCTCACAGGAGCCTCATCCATTGGATCTGGCATGCTCAAGGTTGTTTTTTAGGTAGAGTCACGAACTCATTCAAATGTAAGACTTGCCAAAGGTTAGGAGACAATAATGACTCATACTGTGAACAATGTGCTGTCATGCTATTCTTAAGGACAAAGCGAACTAGGTTGTGTGAATGGAGGCAAAGACACGGAACTAACAGGGTGGATATTATCCTGTAATGACATGTCGTCTAACAGTTTAAAAGAAGCAAACACTTTCACAAAATGAAGTTGACTAAGAAGTCACTGCATCATAGAGAATCATATCTAATGAGAAAAGTACGATGCATGTGAACCTTTACATCCTGCTTTGAACTTTTCCAATTGATCAGATATTGGACACTAAGAAACAACTTACGCTTTTCCCTCATGTGGATCCTCCTCCCGTCCCTGAAAAATATCAGAAACAGATATCTGTCAAGACACCAACTCTAATAGACCAATGACTGCAGTCTTTATGACGTCTATGGACTGTTATGCTGTACATTCATACATCATTTTACTTCTGTTTCAGCCCTACACAGAGCTTACTGCGCAGATGCCACTAATAATTCTGTCTTGATTCCATATAATTGTCTTTGATGTTTTCATATCTACTTCTAAAAAAACATAGATACAGCCTTCACATCTTGTGCTGTACTTACCACCTCCTCCACCAGATCCTCCACAATGAGGCCCTGCTCCTCTGTGCGAACATTGGTCACCCACATCCAGCCGTCATCCAGTTCATTGTGAACAATAAACATGTCCCCTTTCAGGAAGCTGGAGATACAAGTAAGTCAAAATGGGCATTAAGAGAAAGGGATAACACTGTGACATTGCACAGATTGTATGAAAAAAGGCAAAAATAAAGACATATGTGAAACACACTGTAAACTCTGCTGTACACAGGGTTGTTATAATATGACACCATCTCTCTCTAACACACTTTTGCTCCATCAAGGCATTGTCATCTGGATGATGTGAAACTGTGAAGTGTCTATTTATTTTGTGTCCATTGTAATACTAGAGTATTACCAGCAGATGTCTCCTCTGACTACATTAGAAGTAAATATTGCATGTCTATCTACTCCGCTAAGCCAGTGGCTCCCTGGCAGACTCGGGGGTTGAGGTTGACTTCAGACAGATGTTTATCAGATTTAGGAAATCAGTGATAGCTGGGATCATCAGTAAGTGTGCCTACTGCAGCTTAATGACAGGGACAAGACTGTTTTTCATTAACAAGTCAGATGATGTGCTTTCCAGGCTGCTGTGAGAGGAAGAGCAGGCCTGTGACATGCCCAAAAAAAATCAAAGGGAAACTAGGCTGCTCTTTGGGAGCAATACAATCAAATACTATATTGTCAAGCCCTGGAAATCCTCATGGCTTGTCTGTAACTCAAAGATTATGGGTCATATTTACAGTATCAGAGTAGTGACTGGTTGGTTGGAAAATGTTATGCTACAAGTATAACACAAGGAAAGTCTCTTTTTACACACAGATACATACCTGATCTCATCAGTATCTGGCACTTTGGTGTATGGAAGTATGGCCCTGACTCTCCTCCTGTCCTCTACAGGCTGTGAACACAAAAGAATAAAACTCTCATTCTTAGCCTTGACCTTCCAAAACCACATCCATGTTAAATCCTCCCAATTATTCCACAAAATCAAGTATTCTACTACAACTCCCTCTGGGAGATATCACACTCAGCAAAAAAAGATAATTAGCATTAGCTGGAGCTTTGCCTTAAACAGTTCTGAATACCGCCTGAAGGCAAAAGCAAAACGGGAAAAGGAAGACGTGAAAATAATACTCCCCTTGTACATCGAGCAAGTGGCTGAATAAAGGAATCGAGGTTGACTTGTTTTGACTTTTTTCCCCATTCATCTTTCAACTCTCAAACATTTTATCAGGTTTAAGTACATTTACTGGACAACATTTCAGGAGATTAGGTTTTGTTTTGCATACCTTACTGTTGACTGACACCGTTTTTGCAGGCATTTGGCATATTTAACATTTTTGAATTTAGTTTTGCTAGATCTCTGGGTATCTGGGGAATTCACTTAGTCAAAAGTGACCCAATGATAAAAACAAGAAGCTGCCAATCACATTTTGATCAAAATGCTGCCACCAAGCTATAAAAATGTCTATTTCCAAAAAGCAAACCACATTAATTAATTCAATCAAACAGAAAAAAAAACAAGATGCTTACATTATGTATAGTCTTTAAAATGAAACAGAAAGAGAATCTTCAATAGTACACAATTTCAGCTCAAATCTGACACCCTTAACCTCCTGGGAGTACCTCATATTATTTAAACAAGGTGTATTTCGCAATATTTAGCAGGGGGAAAACAAATAAATATCAAGTAATGTCATGTCACAAAAGCAACGAGAGAGTTTACAATTATGTCAAATTTGAGGGGAGTGCTACAAAATTTAAAATATGCCAGAATTGATCTTTAAAATGTAGTATTTTGGAATCTACTGTACTGTATACTCTCAGCCATGGAGTCAGTCTCACCTCTGGGGGCGCCACTGGCGATAGCAGTTTCTCTCCTTTTAGCAGGCAAGACACATAGCTGTAGTAACCAATCAGGTCTGATAGAGAAGAGAACCGCCGCCCGCCAATGTAATAGTCCCCACACATGGCAATTATCCTGTTGAGAGAAAACACAACAATGATAAAAGACTGCGCAGTTATTTTTAAATACAGGCTAATCGCTGTGCTGTGAAAGAAATAGAAAATGTTCAACATTGATTCATTTGAGAGTGAAATTATCTATCTGGACTGCGTCAACATTGTTTTTCATCAGTGCTCCTACACTGCAGATGAAACATAGCACAAGATATAACAAAAGACTAAGCACAATCCTTAAACAGAAGTGGTAAATATATATCTAAAGAGGATTTATGAGAATATCCCTACAGAGAATGATTACAATGGTATGAGAAAAGTACTGCTCTAAACCATATCCCATTGCAGAGCCACTAATCCTAATTCTTTGCTCATCAGTTGAGTGGACCTCTGATTGAGGGTTTATAATAAATGAAGCGATTACTCATTTGCTGTGTGCACAATCTGACGACATCAACCTTTTGAAGGTGTCACGCAATTAACCTTATGTTCATAATTCCCTTACAGGAGGGCTCCTTCCTTCCAGCATCAGTGACATCATGGGTCCGCACTAAAGCAGTGTGAGTGAAGGAGATGATGTCATTGTTACTTAATTAGAGAAGTGCATTTTAGGGAGGAAATGTCTGCGATTTCTCACAGAGCACAAACATTTTTGCTCTCTAAGATGTAAAATTAGGACTAGCAGATCAAACATGAGCAGTAGAGTAGTTGTAGTAGTACATTTTAGCCTACTTACAGGTGCATCAAACAGGTATACATTACACGCCCACATCATGTCTTTAAGCACTTACAGTTAGTATTAAATACACACCAGGGAACCTGGGTGCTACCTGTAAATGCAAAATGGTATACTCAGTAGCCTGCTTATTGATCTCTAATGAATACTTCCACTTCATCACTTCCCATCTTCAAGTAAGTCACTCTAAAAAAGCAACAAAAAAATGAAGTAGAAGATTGTTTACCCTTGATCGGAGAGAGCATATCTCCACCTTTTATGTGTGAGCTGCAGGGTAAATGTATCCTCATACTGATTATAACGTGTCCATTGCAGGGAAGGAGAGATTGTAATGCCTAATCTGTTTTGTTTTATCGACTACAGGGTTGTTTAATACCCCACGGTATGGTTGCTAGACGAGAAGTGTGCTGTCTTCATTCTTTTACTTCAGGTCCACCCACACACATTCAGGTCCACCCATACACAGAAGTGTTCTGCGTCACACAAGCACACACACATGCAGAGTCATGGGGTTCAGCAAACATCTAAGTGTGCAAGCTGATATGCATTATAAAAACAGTTTAAATGTCTGTAACACAAATACGATGAAGTGGTTTACCATGGCATGACATGGCACCAGAAACCACTTTTCAAACCTAAACGTTCTCACTTCGGTATCGGCTCATCTCTGCGGTCGATCTTTCACTGCAGTGTCTGTGGCTCTCTGCCTTTTTGGTTAGCAGGTAATGAATAACTTCTGTAGTTCCCCTATCCTTATCTCATACTTGAGGGTGGCATGCAGCCTAATTGTGAGATGCAATAGTATTGGTATATTTCACCTACTAAAAGGGCTCTATGGAGAATAGAGGTGCAACAGTTCGAGTTCGAAACTATTCTAACTTTTCCAACCACAGAGCTCTCAGTGGTGGGGTGTTAGCAACACCATGCTACCAGGTTAGCTATAACATGGTTAGAGGTCAATTCATGTTTGGAACTATTCTGGTTTCCCAGCAATGGATACAAAGTTGTTCATTGGACAAACATTTCTTCAGCATTGTCATAGGCCAAGTCAGGTCAGGTAAGGTTACATCTCTGAAAATAGCTACTACAAAACATGCTAAATAATTTGCAACGGCAACCACCTGAATGTGTCAATGCAAAAGCCTACTTCTCCCTACGGCATTTAGGGAGGCTCTTGCTGCAGATTCAGACTGGGCCTGTCACTGAGATGTTATTTCTGCTTGTTGCATGCACTCTGTCGTACCTGAAATGGTTGACCACGTTGGTCACACTGAGGAAAGACAGGACAAAGGAACCGGGCCGGCGGTCACTCTCCCTGATGAGGTAGCTGCCAGGGTTCCGGGCCTGGCGCAGCCGCTCCTCAGCAATGGTTCGGTCTAGCTTGCCATGGTACCACCTGAGACAGACAGACAAGGAGGAAATGATTAGGAGGGGGTCGGGCAGATGGTGCGTTAGGCCAAACTATATTGAGATGCAAATGAAACTGTTACTAAATGTATAAGCCTGTTAAGCAGAGAAGTACACATTTCTGTTTAGCAGTAAAATACACCATAAATAAATAAAATGCTGAGCAAAATGGCTGAAAATGTTAACACAATAAAAAAACATCATGCTATGTAATTTCTTTTAAAAAGTTAAATTTATCAAAATAAAAGAAACCACTTACAACTAATACAAGAATTGTGGCAATACAACCAACAACCTCCTGAGGTAAACATGAGAGAAGGATGTGAGCCTAATACATAACATGTTCAAGAGAATGACACTTTGAGGACACAGTGCCTCTCTCATCAAACATTTTCTAATAATATAGAGCACCACAATCATTTTGAGTTTTCCACAGTCCAGTTTTAAGAAATAACCAGAAATAAAAAATTGTATAAGATCACAATCACAAATCATAATATTACAGAATCGCAAAACTTGAATCATAATAGAGATCAGACAAGCGCCTTCATCAGGTTACTTAATGTCATGTGTTCTACTTAATCCATTTCCACTTTCACCTTGAGAGCACAGTGCTTCAAAACAGTTCTGGAAACTTGGTGAGGGAAATAAGTAAACAATTAACTGATCAAACAAATAATTATTGACAGACTGATTGAAAATGAAAGCAATATCAATATGAAGCTCGGATGAATTCTGCTACCTACTTTCATGAGAGTACAACCCAGAGAGAATGAGCAGGCCATGTATTCTTAAACAAATGGGAATCCAAAAGCTTTTATTTTAGAGTTTCCAGCACACCATTAAAGTCTTGCTGCGTTCTGAATTAAACAGAAGCCTCAGGAACAACACTGGTTAAAATTTCAGCAGGTGAGGCTGAACTTGACTGGGCCTTGCCAGCTGGGGTAAAAAATTAACACGCTTTTCCAAATTTAGGCCACCGGTGCCTCTCGGAGCGGAAGGCAGTGACTGGAAAAAACATCCAGCGGTGAGAAGATGAATGAGGTGCTGCAGTTGCTCTTTTCACAGGAGACCTAAAGGGCTCCCATCTGGTTTAGGTGAGTAAAGGTCTCTGCTTGTAAAGCAAACGTGGTGAAGTCTGCTATCATGGAGTAAGCTGGAGAAGGCTTGCCGAAGAGGAGGGGAGAGTTAGGTGTCTGTGAGTGGGCTTTGGGTGATAAGAGAATTGAAGAGGGCCACTGAGGGCAGTTGCAGAGTAGGGCCAAGCAGCGCTTAAAGGGCTGAGGAAGCTGGCGGGAATAACACTGAAGGAGAAGGGAACAGTGAAGAGGCAAAGGTAGATCGCTACAAAAGAAGAATGGCAGAAAGCAGAGCTGGGCACACCATCCTACAAGCCAAACTAACCAGGTTCCACAGCATAATATGATTTAAGTAGTTTATGCCCCCACAAAAACATACACATGACCCATTATACCCTGTATATAGTGGCATTAAAGCCAAATTAAAGACATTTGGGATACAAACTCCTACTGCCACCAATCCTGAACCAGGCCGTAGGTCTCAAAACCAAATTACCCGAACCATAACGTCTACACACACATTCAACAGTCAAAACTAGCCACAATACAACAGGAAAAACAATGTGAGGGCCAGTTACTGTTTCTATTGCTTTCAGCCATTCTGAACAACCAAACAGAGGGAGCAACCAGTGTCAGGGCTGCAACTGGGTGACTGGCAAGGCACAAGACTACATGGATCATGATGGACAGGAAGATGCTGGTTTGTAACCAGGGCCTTTCCTCTCTGTCTGCTATGTTTACCAACTCCAAAACCCACTTCTGATTTACTAGCACCAATTCAAGACATTTTTAGAGTGTGTGGTATATTTAACAGGCACACCCATAGATCACCAGTAAATGTCCAGAACAAAAAACCCTCAGGAAAACAACTATTAACACTGTGCCAGACATCAATCTAAGTAGCTATCCATACACACAGCTATACACAGCCATCTGAATGCAGAAGGAACATACATATATATATATATATATATATATATATACATATACATATATATATATATATATATATATATACATATATATATATATATACATATACATATATATATATATATATATATATATACATATACATATATATATATATATATATATATATATACATATATATATATACATGTGTATATATGTATATATGTATATATATATATATATACATATATACATATACGTTGATAAAACTGCAGCCTCTGATTGGAGATGTGCCGCACCAAAGCGCTGCTACAAAATAACCCCATGTCTCTACAAATGTCAGATGGGTCTGTTATAATGGATAGCGCCGGTAACTAATCCTGTGTATCACAGCCTCCTTTCCTTTTTTACAAAAAAAATCTGCATTTCATGTTTTATTCTTGAAATGATTAAAAGGCAAAGTCTGCATTACATTTTTAGATTTGATATAACCATTTGCAACATGAAATACGGTAGAACTATGATTGAAAGAGCATTGGATTGATGCAATCATATAAACTGCTTCACCAAACATTTTTGTATTATTCGTTTATGTCATCCTTGTACTATTTTTACAAACAAGCAGAAAAAAAACACATCATTTGCCTAGCTGCAGATAGGCGGTGCTGCACCATGCCGCTCTGCACCATCCAGAAAACAACATAATTTCCTGGATAGGCCGATTTTTCATTTGTTCAGCTGTTGTCATCATGCGTCACTGCGATTGGCACCACTGTTTCAGAGTAATGAGAACAGCGATGTGACTGGCTGAGTATTTATTAACCACCACACCCTCAAATCTATATTCACCTTCACCCTAGCAGCGCAAACCAGGCACCTATAAACAACCAACAGCACCCACACCAACACATGCAAGGGGGCACGGTGGTTTATATATACAAGCAAATGTGCAAACTACAAATTCTGTGTTTTTTATTACATTTGTTATGTGTCACATCACCTTGGGCCTTTGGTATCCCACAACAAGTACACCAGACCCGTTGGCTGTAGTTTTTGATAACATATTTATATTTTGTAGAGATTTTTCAATTCAAATTTTAAAAATGAAACCATTCATCCAGGTTGTCTGCCTTAGGCAGCCCAATGAGGTGGGTCCTAGCCTCACTCCAGTAAAACTGTGGCTCAGTCTACTGTTTTGACTATAATATACTTGAAACTTCTTCGGCTACAGTCATGCACTTTTATAGAGGGAGGCTATGCTAATGCAGCAAAATGTTGATTCAAACTGATAAACTCCCCGAGGCTGTGCATCGTGCTGCCAGACAGCCAGCCTGCTGCTGCTGCTGTGGGTAAGGCTGTGGTACACACACGTCCAAGAACTGCATCAGCTAGCCTATTTTGGGCTGTTTAAAGTTGCAGGCGAAAATATAAAAAATAATAACGTGTGCTGTTCACTATTTAAAAGTTTTAAAGTGCAAGACTGTGAGGAACCCAACAGATTAGAAGTCAGAGGTGTAAAATAACAGACCATTGTTTTTGCATCAACCCTGTCACTTCAGTACTTTTAGTGCATTTCCATTTTTGGATTCTGACTCTGTAAGCCGTTATTACTCGTCTTCCCACCCACTCATCAAATGCAAATATAAAAAAAAAAAAAAGCTATTAATCATAAAGTTTAGTAAAGGGTTAAGAAATTAAGAAATCACTACTGACATCATTCTACAAAACCAAGCAGAGAACTGGTACCAAGTCTCAAGTTGCATAGCAAGCCTAAACCCATGGGTCACAACCAAAAGATTATTTTGTAAACCGAGGAGTAAGTTCTTGATTCAAACAAGAAATAATCAAACTAGGGTCAAATGTGGTGGTGACATTAACATAAATGATTCATAAAATTGGGACTAAGATTAGAAAATATGAACAAGTAAACTAGAATGATACTTATTATCTTACTTCATCAAAAATAGGCTGACTATGTAAAAGGTTTCTGACAGGAAGTCATTAAATAGCCTTCCACCCCCGCAATTCAAACCACTGACTTCATGTTGAAGGTAACGGAAAGTTAAAATTAAACATATCGAGCATTAATAGTATCGTCAGCCTTACAATTAGCTCCTTGAAATGCATCATAACTGTTTTGCTCACCTGCTGTTTCCTTAGTTTAAATGCTTGGTTCATAAATGTTTCAAAGACACAGAGCTGAAATTTACAAATATGGAATACTATTCTTCCCTGAATGTTGCCTTTGCTATATGACAGAGGTAATTAATTAACTATGTACAGTTGATAAAAATGGGCACATGCTGACCTCTGTACACTGTTGAACAATACAGGGACTATCAAAGAAGAAAACTCTCCATTTGTATTGTTTTTTCCACCATAGAAATAACAAGCAACTTATTCCAAGTGTGGATGAAAAAGGATATTTGTTTGCATTATGCATTGAAGCCAAGACTCAATACAAAACAGTGCTTTGTTTTAGTGCAGGATGCAAGGGAGCTTCAGTTTGTGCTCAAACTCAGCAACAGGCGAGTTTACAAATTAAATGTTAAACAACAGAGACAATATATTTGTTTGTCACCTACCATATTTTACTGTTATAGCTCTGGTTTTAGGCAGACATGAACAATAAACAGCTTGTTGCCATCATTTAATTACTGAATCCTGCTCCTACTCTGTACCTCAAATATACACAGAGTGAAATACAGACCTTGTAGCATGTGCATAAACTGCATAAGCCAGTCTTGAATTTTAATAACTTTATAAAATTTGACCTCTGCATTTAACCCAATCTAAGCATTTTAGGAGCAGTGGGCTGCTGTGAAGCACCCGGGGAGCAACTTGGGGTTCGATGTCAATGGGGATCGAACCGCCAACCTTGAGATTAAAGGACCACCTGCTCTATCCACTGAGCCACAGTCGCCCCACCCCACCACACCACACCACACCACACCACACCACACCACACCACACCACAGTACTGATTTACATGCTGGGCGAGGCTGCATTGCTGTTTTTTGTTTTAGGCTGTTGTTCATCACACAAAAACATAAATTAAATAGCTACGGTATTCCTCTTTTACTTCACCTCTGTACGCTATGTTTTATGCGTCGCCATAGTAACCTCAGCCATGTGGATTTGTTGTTGTGCAGTGCCTTCGGGTAATCTGCATTATTTACATAGCCTGGTTGATTTAATTTACCGTACATCTAACAGGGACACCCCTAATGTCCTGGTGTCTGCACCTTCAGGAGAGAGTCAGAATAAAATGTGGTGTTTTTAACAAGTATTTAAAATTTTGTGAAATTTTAGATGCTTTGCACTGTACATCACACCTATAAAAGGCAAAGGCAATTTAGATCGAGTTCACTGCAGTTTTATATATGAGCTATAATAATCAATTCTCAAATTAGACTGCCCATGATGGCATGAGAAGTGAGTGAGAGACTAGGCAGCAAGGGTGTTATGAATAAACAGGCTATGAGCATAAGCCATGACAGCAGTGATAGGATACAGTGCTACTATCAGCTTGAGGAATGCCCAGTCATGTCAGGACATGTCCTTGTTCTCTCCTCTGTGGACGCTCAACTCAGGATAAAAGGCATTCATCTTTCTGCTTCCAGTTCCCGCACAGTCAACTAAAACAGGTTAACTGATACAAATTGATATATTAAGTGCGCACAGATCTTAATGCATAGAATCGTGGCAACTCACATGCATGGAAAATGACTGTTTTCTACACTAACTAAGTCACAACTACCCTGTTAATGACACCACACCAAAATATGTTTCAAACTGCTGAGGTGAGTGAGCAGGAGGAGACGCTGACAATGTCATCCCTCACCACTCCAATGCTCTCATCCTGAATCTCACTTTCGGACAAGACAGCCATTTAGTCACTTCATTATGAGACAAGCGCCAAAGGCCATCCTTTCAGCTGTTCCTGTGAGCATACGAGTTACTTATATGCATAGTTCAGCTAATTGTGTCATGCTGTCAAGAACAATATTACTGCGCGCTGCTGAAATTGAACATGCCCGAGCCTAGTGAGCTCGGGCAACATGCCAAATGTAGGGCTTAAAACCCCTGCAAGCATGGCAGCATGATTTATTGTATACAATCCTTCTGGCTATATTTTAAGGCTGAATGCCTTAAAAATATTGCATCACAAGAGCTCTGACAAGACGGGAGTGACGTACTGTTTGTTTCACATAGACCGTCTCTGTGGTTTTCTCACATTTTATAGTGTTTGATTTGTAAAGAACAACCTGTGGAACCATGAAGCCACAGAAAGCACCACGAGTGAACAGTGTAGTTTCGTTCTTACAACTGGAATAAGAGGTATTTAAATTAGGGATCAATCTACAAGTGTCTGAGAGAAACTGCACAAAGATGACCAAATGCAAATATTTTGCAGAAAGAGAGAAGCGCTATTCCCACAAATTAATAAAGTAAAATACTTTACTTGAATGAATATTTATTTATATATTTTTTTTAATTCTATAATCCTTTAATCACGCTGTTTTATTTTAGAAATCAAATGGAACACAACTAGCCTAATTTGCGCTGAAATTTCAGTGACTGCAAAAAAGAATATACAGTATGTGATATCATCAAACATCCGGAACATCCCTGTTAAAAATCCGTTTTCAGTGTTGACGTGTAGACAGAGAAAACAGAGTTTTTGGCTTGTAACGTCAGAGTGTGCGCCATTATCTCCTTTGTGAGGCATCACTAATGAGGCAACATGTCATAAAACGGCGGCATAAATACATCCATGAACGGATGGTGTAGCCAAATGACCTTGCTGACGGGACTTTTTACATGTTTACACATAAATGTACACTTACCCTTCCACTATATTGAGGAACAGAGGCATCAGAATGAGCTACGGAGGTCACTGTTACTCATCCAATGCAACACTCCCACGACACAGACCCCATTACTGGTGTGTGTGTGTGTGTGTGTGTGTGTGTGTGTGTGTGTGTGTGTGTGCGTGTGTGTGTGTGCCCCAACCTGCCCCCTGGCCTTGACAGCGTTTAATTGTGTTTTTGAGTTTTTCGTCTAGACGGAGATTTTTCTTTAAAACCATGCTTGTGTGGACAGGAATTTTGAGAACGAAGGTAGAAAAACACAGTATACAAAAATACCTGTGTACGTTTGGATTAAGCCTAACACAGCCCTGGAAGACAGCACTACCAGCATAAACATGTTGTATACTCCCCATCGGAGGAATCCTTGCTAAAAAACAGTTCAGACATTTAAGCAATGACAAGCTATGGTTTGAAAAGGACACCAAGTCTTCGGAAACTCTTGTGCTCAAAATGAGGACACCGCATAATCTACTGACCAAAATCATTCAAGCGTAACTATTTTTAAAAAGTAATGATACCCAGAGTATGTTGGGTAGGATGTAACCATTTAATAAGCCTTGGTTAATGGATACTGAAGTAGTTGTGCATTATGCATTAAAGCTGAAGTAGGCGAGATTGAAGCAAATATGATTAACAAAAAGTTATTTTTATAAAACAGTCGCTATATCCTGACAATAGTACATGAAACAGGTAACCTGAAAAAAATCATGTGCCTCTGTGCCCTCCGGTGCTCCTAACGGCATCTGCAAGATTTCACAGACCGGAGGAAAACAAGCAATAAGAGCTGATTTGAGGTCTGCTGTCCATCTGCTGTCTATGAGAGCCGGCTGTCAATCACTCGCAAACTCCGACCAAACGGTCAAACTAGGCAGCGCTGATCAAATATGAATCAATATTATGTAACTTTAATGCTTATTTCTCGCCTCAAATGTTTTCAGAATCATCTTGTAGTGCACTGTTTAGCTGTAAAATGAGAAAGTTTGTGACGCGGCAGCCACTGTGAAATCCGTTGAAGGAACGCCAAGTTCCGGTCACATGACCGGAGCACAGCCAATAGGAACGCTCTCGCTCTGAAATGATCTGTGATTGGTCAAAGTCTCCACAGGCTAAATTTTTTAAAGCCTGAAAACAGAGTCATGAGGAGGTGCAGAAGTCTAGTTTTCTCTCAGAACACTTGAATTACAATATGCTAAAAGGTTATTATGGAATTTTTGCCCAAGGATGCCAAAAATATACTGCTACTTTAAACTACAGTACTGTAAATATAAAATTTGAGTTTAATGGTGATTTCAGGTAGCAAAGATTCTACTATTTGTGCCCATTCACATTATGTACAGCGTTGTTGGTACTACATGCTAGACAAATCTGACAAACTGTTTTTTTCTGTTTGCTGGAGCCAGGGGCTCTTCAGGGGCAATAAGACTAACAGGACAGAAACAGATTGCTGTGACTTGAGTGAGTTGGACCTCGTCTCTCTGTCAGTCTGTCTGTCTCTCATTAAGCTCTTTTGTGAGCTCTTTCGCTCCGGCTCATGTCTCTCTTCTTCATCTTTTTCCGTCTTGATGGATGCAGCTGTACTCAAACATCTCCACAGACGTACTGTCAGCCCTTATCAGCATCAAAATGAATGAAACATTGCATTACTGTACATTAGCAATGCAACTCAGTGGAGCTGCCGGCTTTCTATAAGGGCACTGAGTACAACATGTTTCCTACACACAAATTTAATGCCCAGTAAACGCCGCACTAACATTTTTAAATAGACCATGTAGTTACATATGTAATATGACCTTTCCTGACTTCCATGAGTCAGGTCTTTGAAATATGTAATTAGACAAATTAGGCACAGTATACCATTATATTATAGGTGTTTGACTATCCAGCAAACACTTTTCCGAGCAAAAAATGAAGGACACAAAAACATCTATCGTAGATTTCCTGTGACATTACAACTGAAATGTCAGATGATCACAGATGGCTGAAAGATCTCACATATAGAAGAAAGCCCCCTGGATAATATTAAATGAATAAACTGCATGCACACACACTGATTTTCATTTTTAACAATATTTTTAACAACTAAAATGAAATTTAAATCCTAAAATAAAATAAAAAAAAGTTGATAAGCAAAGCAGAAGTTGTCAGCTCTTACTACCAGCCCATTTTTGGGGAGGCGAGGTTAGAGTTGCGGGGTAATTTTTGATGCCCCACTTACGCGGAGTTCGCCCTCTGCTGCATCTCCCTCCTGTGTCCCGTGGTCTCACAAGGTGCACTTACTCCACTGATACGGCTGCTGGCCAGGCAAAAACTGTGAGCTCCGACGTGGAAAGCAGGGCAAAGGTAGCTCTAAATCCGTACAAGGCATGATGATGTGACCCTGCTGTCGCCCTGATACAGTCATCTCCCGTCACTTGTGTCAATGAGCAACATCCATGGAGGTAAGATGAACAGGAGGACACAGAGATGCACACCCCACATGCATTTAGTTGTGCTAACTAATTTGAGGAAAATTGGAGGACCATGTCTGGTTCCACTATCCTTTAGACGCTCTTCTGACGAAGTTGATCTTTCAGAAACTGAGGCAAACTAGTCCTGTCGTTTTGCTCCCACTTCATCCCGCTCTGACTCTCTTTCTCCTTCCCTCCCCTCTTTCTCTCTCATAAAGCCACGCACATGAGCAAGCTGCCTATTGGTTTTTGAAGCAGTGGGACAGCAAGGGTAGGGAGTGGCATCTCATTGTATGAATACACATTTATGTGCTGCCCATAAACACTCAAATACACAGACACGCATCAGTGGAAACAGATAACACAACCTTGTGACCTTCACTGGCCTTAGAGAGTACTTTATATACACCTGGCTCCGACCATGCTTAAAGATTAAACACATGATGACATGAACCTCACTCGACCTCAAAATTTCAAACTGGTTTCAGCCACACACCAAGCATTCTTTCAGTTAATGAACAAACGCCGGAGCTTTTAATGTAAACACAGTATGGGTTTATGCACTAACCAACCAGCCAAACAACTATTATGTAAATTGTGATCCCTTAACCATTTACTCATATTTGTGGGCTCAAGTTTCCACAATGGAAAAAGGTGGGGAGCTGCGGAGGCCTGACAGCAGCTGTGAATTGTTTTTCTTTTGCTTTGCACATAATGGACTGCCACGGCTTGTTACCTCAGTCAAGGCAGGAAAATGCCAGCACACAGGGGCAGACTTAAAATGTACAGATGGAGAGATTGGAAAGGCCCATCCATGCATCTTCAGCCTTGCTCAGGCTGAATGC
This sequence comes from Sebastes fasciatus, assembly GCF_043250625.1. Classification (NCBI taxonomy): domain Eukaryota; kingdom Metazoa; phylum Chordata; class Actinopteri; order Perciformes; family Sebastidae; genus Sebastes; species Sebastes fasciatus. The sequence continues at coordinate 18,826,005 of NC_133800.1, read as the reverse complement.
TAACAAACCGTCATCAGTTTAATGCCCAGCCAGAAACACAGGGACCAAAGCCGACATCTCGGCTTTCCTGCTGTGAATCAGCCTCCCTGAAATAACATCATTACGTCAGTGATAATAGGCTTCACTGTCATCTACCCATACAATATTCCCCCTGTGCTTTTGATTTACACAAGCGGGGGCGTCCGTCCAGTTAAGAACATACTCTTCCTGCAGAATTTAAGCCATCGTTTTTTGTCAAACTGAATGTGAAGTAACTTATACAAACATCCACCAGACAGACAGTGCATCTCAATAAAACGGAAACCTGCAACACTAGCTCTGTGTGGCTGCTCTTTTGTACAAGTAACAATGCAACGACAACACTGTTAAATGAAACACCTTTATTATACTTGTTGTGTCGGAAGTCATGCCTGTTGTACAATGATACTTAAGATTAACCTGGCACTGTAACATTTTCTATGTTACCCAACATATTATTAAGCACACGTTGTTATTGTGAATAGTCATTCAAATCAGAAATCCTGGGTATTGTCAAACACAACTGAAATGCTTCTGAGGATCCTGTTAAGGCCACAATGAGTGGCTCAGAAGTCTTGAAAACAGGATGTAGGAGAGAAAAGGCAGGGCAGTGTGGGTATTAGAAGGGCATGACAGGACGTTGCGTAACGCATTGAAAATGCATGGAAACCATAGGCTTTGCCTTATCAATGCACAGCAAAGAGCTTATACTAATAAAAGTGGGACTGGTATTTCAATCAATGGTTCTACTAAACCAACCCTAAGCATGTGCGTCCTTTGCTATAAGAGCTGGAAGACTGATGGCGCAGTTGTGAAACAAGATGCAAAATCAGTTCCATATAAACTGCAGTATGTAACTTTCCAGCTAGGAGTATTGGAGTAATTTCAAATTTACAAAAGGAAATTACAGGCTTAATACTAAATGCTGGGCTCACCAGTCATCAAAACTGTGTAATGACTGATCCAATCCCATTAATAAGTCCATGCTTTGTTATAAAAGTGCTGTAACATTTTGGCTAGTGGGAACAATCTCCATCAGGGAATAACCTTGTTAAGCTATGTGACATGATCCTTGCACCATTTCACAACTCCACTGTCTGTGCCTCTCTACACAAAGGGCAATTAGGTAGTGTGGGTACTCAATTAACACTGCAGTTACAGAGATGTTTCCACAGCCAACTGCTAAACTCATTCACACAGCCGCTGATCTTCAAATCCAACCTTTCTTTCCCTTTGTATTTTCTCCTTCCTCTTACCACCACCTCCTTGGGGAAACCCTTCAGGATTTAAAATCCCTGCTAATCTTCGTGGAAACTCAAAATCGGCGACTCATTTCCCAACGTGCTGTTTGTTTAAGCTCCTGCACTGGGCTGGGGGTTTCTAATGCAGCAGGGACACACACTGTTAGGGCCGTCTGACATCGTCACTTTTGCCTCTTCGTTAAACAATCATCAGTGTGAAAATCGTATTGCTGCAGCCATCGTTTATGAATGAATGACACACTGTTGTACAGAGGTGTGAATGAATGTGACTGCTGTTTGTCGTTCTCTCACTCTCATGAACAATTTCCCTCTACCGCACTCTGCAAATGTGCCAAGCTTAGCTTTCACAATCACTGTGCAACACACAGAAGGGACCACTTCCACCGGTGTGGAAGTTTTGCTCCATCACTCTTCCAAACATGCACTTCTCAGGCTGCTAACATAACTCAAAGGAATACAACATCAGTCTTGGAGCCTGATTACACGAGGCATACACAGCCAGCTACACAGCTGAAAGGACAGGGAGAAACTCAGACTCATTCTGGGTAGTCAGCTGTGAATGTAACACCCATTGCTGCCAATGGTAGATTTGCCACTGGCATATGCTATTTTAGGCACAATGATAGAAAAAGTACATCACGACTAAACAAAATGTATGCATGTCTTGTATTACACATACTGTAGATTGGATGTTCACATACATGATGTGACACAAGATAAGTTGATTTTTACGTCATAAATATGACCATGAGTTTCAGTTTATTGCCTCCAGGCCAAAACTTGAGCTATGTCCATGACCGTGACGCATTTGCCTGAATCCCTGTATATTAGATCAGGCATCATCTGGAGGACAGCACCACTGGATGAGACAGTAACCTCGAAGAGGGTCCACATATCAGCCTCGTCTATCACAGTGGATCAGTGGCACATTCTGAAGGAGGGACAGACCCCTCTATTAACTGGGTCATCATCACAAGGCGACGGCAGCACCTTATAACAACCAATGGCAGACAAGAGGATGAATGAAGGCTGTATGCCTAGCTCTGGCCTGTGTCTGGCCTTGCTTTTACTGCCAATGGCAGGTGTTCTCATGATGAGCACATACATATACTGTACATACAGTCAGCATTTGACCCCAATGTTTTTTTAACCAGACGTTCGCTGGGTCCAATTCTCTGATAATAAAAGTAAACTAGTCGTAAAAATTACAAAAATTAAGCCTTCAAAAGAAAGAATATAGTAGTACATCATAGGGGCAGAATTTTTCATCACTATTCTTCTACATATCTACATCCTTGTAAGCCTCATCTTGATAAACACAATACACTTCACAACACATATTGGGAAATTACAAGCTTATAATAATGAGAAACTTAAAGGAAATGCGGTCCAGCTTTCCGGTGCATTCATGACCACTACAAGTAATTCACCAAAACCACAAACCAATATAGAGGAAAAGCTTGTGTTGCGTTAGCGTATGCGCCTTGCACAACTTGGTTGAGTAAGGCATCTCAGAGTAGGCAAGAGTGAGTAGAGTGAGGAGATTCATTTTGACTCTCACCAGCGTGTAAAGTTATGTGTGTTAGTGAATGCGGCAGATAAACATTTGACTACAAGACTCTCATTGTGAAACAGGCAAGACCAAAGAAAATCAATGCCATTCATGCACAAGTGACAACTGTTCCGCTGCCTCACTGGCAACCCTGCAAGTTGATAAACTGGAATCCAAGTGCAAACACATGAAGAGGTCTGTATTCCCCTGGCAAAACTACTACTTCCAGAGTAGTACTATATTTAAGAACTTGGATTCAACTAATTCCAGTTAGGGTTGTTCATTACTAGTACAAGCAAGACTGGTGAGATGCTGGCCTTCCTCTTCCTCTGTATTCTGACAGGGAGATATAGGGTGGCTCCTAAAATAAGAGCTGAATCCACACTCCGGGCCTAGTCACTTCCATATCTTACAGTGTGAGGGCCAGAAATGACAAAGCTCAGCAGTTCTCTAATGAGACTGTAACAAATGGGAGGGCCGTATTTAGGTTATTACAACACCAGCACACGCACGCGTTTGGACATGTGCTTTTGTGCATGCCTGATAAACTCATAAAAATGCCTATAATTAGAGATGCAATTCTAAAATACAATGGCATTTTCCATGCTGCAATCAAAAAGGGTTAATATATACTATGTTTTATGCTTGTTTTACATTAATCATAAACAAAATATTATATTTCTCACTTCTCACCCATAATGTCTGTTAATTTGGAGGACTGTACATTTTTTCTTCAAACCCATCTCTATTATCCCATGTAGCATGATCGAGCACAATACTTCAATGAAAATAATTATGCTATTACTGTGACATACTAACAGGTGTTTTATGGGGCTGCAGTGCGACACTGTACCAATCACAAGTCAGCTAAAAAACAATTGATTAACTTACTCTATATTACAAATGTGAAGGAGTAGTTGCTGATCAATAATCAAAACTTGAGCATTTGAGTAATTTAGAATATAGTGTTCGCAAAGTTGGGTGTGCAGGATTCGTGCCTTCATGAATACCAAATGCAGGTGTCCCCAGCATCTTGACTCAAGCTGAACTCAATACAGCTGTGAGGAGATCAGACACTATGATGCAGGCATGACACAACAAGAAAGGCACATATGAAGATGTTGCTTACCTAGATAACATGCACTGACCTCTCTCAGACCAAAGTAAGCACTTGTCACCTGCAACTCTTCATCGAACCAGTTCACTTTACCTGTTTCCTCTCACTTGTCCTTCTTGGTAAAACTAATTTGCCAATTTATTTCCCTTATGAAATCTCCGACGATTTCTATAATGCACAATTAACACCATGATTGGTGGATATGCTTGTATTCTTAAACAAAAACAGTACGATTTAAGGGAACTGCATCAACCCATTTAACTTTTATACCTGATATAGGCATTTGTATACAGTTTTTTTGTTGATACAAGACTGAGTTAGACTTTGTTTTAAGTGTATTGTATCTTTAGTCTCCTCAAATCTATGTAGAAATGTTCAGTGACCTGCCACA